>NC_090696.1:55023493-55326524 GCF_040954835.1 Lepisosteus oculatus
TTGCAGCTACCCCATTGGTCGCATGGGGGTCTTATCCTCCCCGTCCAACGGCCAGGAGGTTGGCCCTCAGCCAACCGGGTTACGCCAAATCTCCACATCACAATAAACAATTCTAATTTCTCCCAAGCTTTCGGCTGCTGTCATTCCTCGTGAATTATTATTGTTATAGAGAAACATGATCAGATTTTCCCTGGTTCAGAAAAAAGACAATTAAAATCTGTAATCTTTCCAAGAAGTTTCTGCTTTGTGCTAAGACATTAACGAGTAAAACCCCCCTCTCTGCGGGAGGGCTGGCTGTGACGAATTAAACCAATTTCACGGGTATTTTCAAAGTAGGAAGTACAGTAGGACAGCACAAAAAAAAAACAGACATTGTGTGGTACAGCACGGAGCTCAGTCAATTCAAACAAGTTCAGTTTCAAAAGAACTGCAACGGACATAAAAACTCCCTTGCTTTTAACAGAGCGTTCCATAATTTCTAACTACGAAAATGATTTAAACTGCGACAGTTATCATTCACCAAGAGCTCGAAATATCACAAGGATCCTCTAGAGCACAGCAAAGGCTGTATTAAAAGAATCGCGTATCTCAAGAAATTAATAAGATATAATTATATTCGTGTACTGTGACAGGGCTGTGTAGGGCTGTTTCACCTCTGTCTTCATGTGACTCGATTCAAAAGCCATTTAGCAAAGAGGGGATGAGAAGAGTGACAAACTAGTATACGGTACAGTACTTCAGATCTTTTTTTCTGAACCATGGAAAATCTGATCATGTTTCTCTATAACAATAATAAAAAACATTGCCACACCCGGACTGTTAAACCAACGCATTAGCACGTCGAAGCCCATTGAGGAGCCGGGCGCAATAACTGTTTTGTCCCTTGATTTACTGATCTGCATTAATTACAGAAATCGAGTTCCTCCTCTTTGCAGAGGAACTGGTCCTGCTGTCGCCCACAGAACAGAGGCTGGAGCAGCACTGTCAGACCTGGGCACTGACAGTCAATCTGGACAAGACCAGAGTTATGGTTTTCCAGAAAAAAAGCCAGACCCCCATTAGTCTTCCTGAGATCGTTGGATTATGAACGAATAAAAGCATCTTATTAAAAACGCGTTTGCGTTTTGTCTGGGTATTTACTTTGTAATCTGTGGTTTACATCTACTGTATTGTTTTGAGATGCCACTTTTAAAGGTGATATGTAAAATAAAGTTTTTTATTATTTTTATAGAGAAACATAATCAGATTTTCCCTGGTTCAGAAAAAAGATGATTAAAATCTGTAATCTGTCCAAGAAATTTCTGCTTTGTGCTAAGACATTAACGAGTACAACCCCCCTCTCTGCGGGAGGGCTGGCTGTGACGAATTAAACCGGTTTCACGGGTATTTTCAAAGTAGGAAGTACAGTAGGACAGCACAAAAAAAAACAGACATTGTGTGGTACAGCACGGAGCTCAGTCAATTTAAACAAGTTCAGTTTCAAAAGAACTGCAACAGACATAAAAACTCCCTTGCTTTTAACAGAGCGTTCCATAATTTCGAAAATGATTTAAACTGCAATACTTATCATTCAACCAGAGCTTGAATATCACAAGGATCCTCTAGAGCACAGCAAAGACTGTATTAAAAGAATCGCGTATATCAAGAAATTAATAAGATATAATTATATTCGTGTAATTTGTATAATTATATAATGCCAGCGATCTCTTGTTTTTATGTCCACTATAACTACGCTGGGCAAACGTTCCGTGGTCAAATTCTTCCAGCACGGGGGTACCATTAAAGTGGAGACGACGGCACCGAAATTTTTTGGCGCGCCTTCTCTTTAAAGCCCTGGCCAAATATGAAGACAGTACGTACAGTTATAATTCAAACGGAATTAAAAACTACACATCCCAGTTACCATGGTGGTGCTTGTGATCATTGTGTTTAACCAACGAAACAGGGCGAAAAATCAGTCACATGACCTTTGGGCAGAGTTTCGAAAGCTTAACCTATCAGCAACAAAGCGAAATTTACACGATAGGCTACCTCAAACTGTCAGTTACACGACTGTGTATGTCGACATTATGAAAAAAATGTTTCAGGCATTGATGTGAAGGACAACAGAGCTTTCACTGGCCGATTATCATTATTATCATTATAATCATCATTATTAATAATGATATTAATTTAAGGGTCTAAATATCTAAACATATGTATCTGTATAGCAGGTAGTATCACTGTATTCCACTTTCTTTGTAAACACGGAAAAACAGATTCACAACGCAAAGCTGTATCGCTGTGTAAAAAAACCCAGTTTGTAATGAGCTGCTGAACTAAGAATAGGAATGTTCCTGCTGGCAGAGGGGGTGGAAAGTGCCTGCAGTCATTTAATTAGTATGCTTTCAGAGAAAATGTTTCAGGTGTGAAGAACGTAGATCTCCAATGCAATTTCAACCAAACCTGTTCCCACACACCCTGCCCCCACTACCATTAGAATATACACAAAGCACTCAAATCTTTCGAGCTAATGATCAGGTGACCCAAGAGAGAGTGAGAGAAACACCAAGGGGTGCGGAACCAGGGAACTATTTACATGGAAAACGGGCGATCTCCCGAGACTGTCTGCCCGTTTCACTGTTACCTGGATACCTCTTTATTTAGAACTCACTAACACTGATTTTTAGTTTAGAAGGATTCAAGTAGGGTTTTAGATGAAAGGCAGCGACCTTAATCTCTGACCAAGGGAAACATTTCATTTTTTCAAAGAAATGTTTTTTAAAAAATAAAGTCATAGTTCCATGGGATTCAATCACAGACCATGTGACAGGTCAGGAAACTAACAAACAGCGCCACCAGATTTAATAACGCTATAAAAACGCTATAAAATAATGTGACTAAGCACAGAACAAGTTTACAGCACAGTACAATAATAAATGCTGACCATGACTTTAGAAGCATAAATTGCCTTACACTCAATTTAAACACAAGCTGTCTTTAGCCCTCTCAGCTGGTTCATATAGAAATGTAGAGATCCAGGCTCATAACACATAGCTTCATTAGCGAATACATATGCAGGACAACTAGAGAAGACATTTTACAGAGGATGGATTTTTAGAAACATCCCATCAGTGACATCACTGAAGTCAACTCCTAGGTACTGTAACTGTCGTGTGGATAGTTTCACAAGAATCAGACAAAGGTTTAAGCATCGCTTGTTCTAGATAAAACTGCAAAAAAAAAAAACAACAACCCATAATGTACTTCTTTGCGGCTCTGTTTGCCCAAATCATATATTCACAACGTGAACTCTAGAAAATAATATTACGTAACCAAAATCCGCAATATGGAAACAGAACCTGTGTAATTGTTGATAGATGATGTACTCGTAACATTTTTACAAGACGAACTACAACATTTAAAAAATGACTTGTATGTATTTGATATCTCTAATCAATCCATGGCGACATTGTTAAAAGCAGAGTCCAAGCACAAAACGAAACTAAAACGCATACCTTTTTGCGCTTCTTATTAGTTGCTCAAAAGTAATTTGACCATATGAAATGCATAATATAAACCTAGAAACATATACGTGAGCAGTATTTACGCACTGTAGTATCGGTGTTAAGACATACCTCTCAAATACTGTAAATCAAGTTAAAAATATCTCAAGACCGATTCTGGTCATAATGAAACCATGTTTCGTGTATGTTTTCTTTAAAGTACGGAGACCAGCCATATACTGTATGTTTATGTTCCAAAATTAATATCGTTTAAAAATTACTGTACTTTGCATGATTGGAAACAAATGCGTGATTGCGAAATGCTGTGGTGTTACTTTTACAAAGACGGTCAATGAAAAAAAGAATGTTGACCAGGGCAATACTTTGAGTTTACACTTACAGCTTGTCCAAGGTCATTCATTATTAATACTATTAGTAATATCTTCGTTAAAGACTTTGATGGCCACAGCTCAAACATGAGAGGTTGAGCTTTATTAGCTCCACCTTGCGGAAATTCCGGATACTATTATTTTGCTTGTCGTATTATAGGAGAATTTACGGTAACTCGCAGTATTTACCAGTAGCTTGCGGTAGACTGCGTACAGTGTACCGCAAAATAATGCGGTATCGCCCGCGCATTTTGAATGGCTGCATCTGTATTTAAACCATACACCTAACATTAGAGGGTGTGTCTGCCCGTCACCGTCTTTCCCATAGCTACATTAGCAGGAACATGTACTGTGTGGATCTCTTTAGATCTCCCTTCAGATTTAAAAGGTTATTAATAATATCTTCTGTGTCACATTAACATTGGAATGTTCTTCCAAGTGTAAAAAGAGGCGATACGCAATGTGTCTCCTTCATACATTTTCAGTTGACAGACCGTACAACTGCTGTGGTGTTAATTTGTGTCAATGAAAAAATAAAGTATTTTCTTTTACTAAGACGGTTTCAAAGAATGTGGACCAGGGTAATACTTTGAGTTTACAGCTTGTCCAATTTCATTCATTATTAATACTATTAGTAATGTCTTCGGTAAAGACTTTGATGCATAAGATATTTCTGCATAATTAAAATATTTATGATAAAGGTGGTAGGTTGTGTACTTTTGTCCAACTGAGCAATCTTGCTTTTTAAAAACACCAGCTTTTTAATGTATAATGATTAATATGCTGTAATACACAGTTTACATTTAAAAGTCTTAAGAGTATACAACTTAAATTCTTAATTGAATGAAGATTGTCCCTCAGCAGCGATCGAGATTCAAAACCAGGTGTTTTCTGGTGACAGCTCAAATGCTGTACAGGAGAGGTTAAGCTTTATTAGCTCAACCTGGCGGTGGATACTATTATCTTTCTGTGGTATTATACGGTATGACGTGATATGACGTCTTATTACATGACACGCCCACCGTGTTTTACCGCAGCGTACCCGGCTTGTTTTGAATGGCTGCATCTGTATGTCCTTTCCAAGAATGTAAAAAGCACAGCTGTCTGATTCCTTTTTTTTCTTTTCCTAGAAATTGTAACTGCCATTTTGTGACACTTTGTGATGTAACTGTACAATATAGCACTAAAATTAAGCTAGGCATACAGATGTGTAATACAAGTCTCTCTACAATTTGACTAGATGTGAGGGAATCAGATACTAGTAATTTATTTGCAAGATATGTTAATTCATATATACAGTATCAGAGCATTACATATGATATCGTTGACTCTGTACTGTCTGGGTGACTGCAATGACAGCCTTCTGTTGCCTCTGGGTGGCTTCTTCAGTTATTGAATTATGATTGTTCTTTTTTACCATATTGATGCAACCTAATGAGTTCTTACTGACCCATAAAATATTTACCTTCATTTACATCCTTGTGAAAGATTGTTTGGGATCTGGTGGAGTATACTGTTGTAGTGTGTTCTCTGAAGGCACCAGTTCTGTAGGGTTTGGGCATTTACTGGGACAATTATTAATTGTAGCAGTAAATCACAAAATTGATTCTTTTGATGGCTTTAGAATCCAACCATGCGATATAACTCAAACAACGCACACACACAGGTACTAATACACGAGGATACATTTATTAATACATAGAATATGCATGTAAAACTAACAGATCTTATCGAGAGGGTTATCAGAATACAAAAGGTTTATATTCAGTCAGTTAAGTATGTCTATCAAGAGGACATACGTTCAGTATATCATTCATTTAGACCGTTTCGTAAATGAACTTGGTTATAACTTCTACATTAGATATTCAAAACAAGTACATAACTCTTAGGAATTGAATTGATATCAACTGGTTGGGATAACAATTGAATTCTCGAGCAGTAATGCAGTGAAGTTGAATACTCATCCAATCTCTAGGGATCTCCTGCAGGCACAAAGAAACAGTTGCAGGCTGTTGCTGTCCAGTCCACGCTCTCTGGCTCGGTTCCAGGCTGTGCTGTGTGGCTTGTGACGTTGCACAGCTGATGCTCACTGACCGGCTAGTTAGTGTTGGCTTTAACTAGCACAGTTTATGCACAGGAGAAAAGATTACTGTGGGTCCCAGCAAGTCAGGAAGAGGACCGGTTCGTTCCTGATGAAGAGCTAGTTCTGAATAGTGATTCAGCTGTCCACAGTTCTGACCTGTTCACGAGGCCTGCTGCTGGTGCTAACCTCGGGTGGATCCTCTGGTTACTCTCTGGCAACCTCCGTTCTAGACTCTTAGAACAAAGGAAAGTTCTGGCACTCGGACACACTGGCCGTTCCGTGGTTGTCCGGGCTGAGTCTCAGGATGTTCAGGAGGCGTGCTGAGAGAATGTCATGCCCTTGGGAGCCTTCTGCTCCTTTGAATTCCCTTTAGAATAGTCCACAGAATACTCCTGAATTCTACTACAGGCTCTCTGTGTTGCCTGTTTTTTACCTGGAGGAACTTCAGCTTGTTCATTGGCTGAAAGTTTCATGGGCATCAGAGTCCCACGTGGGTTACTCGGCCCTACCAGTCCCTGATTGGTTGATCAAGGTGAGATATGAGTCTCTTATTCCTGACACTTAGGAATGCAGTCCAGATGTCCATCTGGCACTCCCTAGACAGATAGGCGCCAATGGATGACCATTGATCATGATAGCCAGGCTTAGCTAAGTGCATCCCCCTTTGGGAGCTGTCCCTTATCAAAGGAAACCTTAAATCAGCCTGCATGAATAGTTTCTCTGTGGCTGCACCACGTAGATGAACAGAGAGATGGGGCCTCATTTGGGAAAGCTCAGAACACTTAATTCTTTCTTATTAATAAGCCTCGCCGCTACACTGTTAATCTGTCTCAAAGTGCCTATTTGCTGTAACTGCAAAACTTCACAGTTTAGGAAAGTGGATACCTACAGACAGCTAGGTCCTCTTAGGCAACATGACTTAAAATTATTTTATTTTTTGTATCTTTCCCTCACTGGTTCCTTTATTTTCCAGAATTATTTGATATAGTGGAACAAGCATAGCTGAATCTAAAATTAGACATTCTTCTTTCCTTCTCCATGCTTGTAATATAGCTTGCCCCTGCCTCCTTATGTGGTACACCTGAATTAACTATTCCATCTGCATTCTCAAATTGATCTAAATGCAATTTTTGACAGTTACATGTGTGTAAAGACAAGTGGACAATGTTACACATGGGTAATAAAATCATGAACTATAAGTGTACTGTAAATGGCAACACAAAAGCCTGCAGAACCTTCCTATAATAACAACTTGGATTTCTGTGTTGACATAAGATTTTTGTTTTCTAGAATGTGAGGAGAAAAGCTTAAAAGGGCAATACAGCATAGCATGAGTGATTCATGCAAATACTGTAATGGACAAAGATAGAAATTTTACTGCCCTTTTAATGTACAGAAAAAGCTACTCCCACACTGAACTGGAAACTTAAAAATATAAGGAGGATAGGGAGGTATTTTCACTACCTTCCGTTAGTGTCCCTCTATCACTGTGGACACCTGATGCTTCCCTCTGTCCCTCCTGAAGATATAACAGTCCTATCCCCAGTGTGTCTCCCTGCCAAATATTGTGTGTGGAAATGTGGACCACTACAATAGGTTATATAGTTAGAAGGGTATAATTTAAATTAAAGAATGCTATTTAAAAATTATAATGGATAAGTAAGACTTCATTTTTAGATTTTGGTCACCAATTTACCCAAAATGTATGTGTACTCTGGTTTCAGTCCTTAGAGTTCATGTCTTAGGTTGGCAGACTAAAAGAACTGGATTTTGATCTCAAACAGAGAAAACTACAATATCATAATTCCAGTTTTTAAAATCCTCAAGAAATCTAGCATCGTCAACCCAATTAACTTCATAGTATCAACAATGAAAAATGAACCAAAGTTCACATCCTGAAATTTTAGGAAATTTCCTTTAAAACTGAGAATAGCAGGCTATTTTTTAATCTAAGGGTGCATGGACAAGCTAGAGAGCTATGTTGTCAAAAAACACAGCTTAGCTTCTTTCACGAGGTGGTGGGATAAAAACCTAAAACAAATTGGCTACCAGCAAACAATCAATCAAGATGGCACTTCCTCTCTTTTTAATCTTTTTTTAAGTTTTTATATTTAAATTTATTTTATTATTTTTATAATACTGATAGCTTTCAATATATTTCAAATGAATTGCTTCACACTTGACATTAATGTGAAACATATTACTGTATGCAAAATTGTAACAAGGGGAAGTGAGATTTCAGCATTCTACTGTATATGCAGTTGTAGTGGCGAGGCTTATTAATAAGGCAGAATTAAGTGTTTCTGAGCTTTCCCAAATTAGGCCCCATTTCTCTGTTCATCTCTGTGGTGCAGCCACAGAGAGACTATTTATGCAGGGTGATTTAAGGTCCTAGGACAGCTCCCAAAGGGGGATGCACTTAGCTAAGCCTGGCTATCATGATCAATGGTCATCCATTGGCGCCTATCTGTCTAGGGAGTGCCAGATGGACATCTGGACTGCATTCCTAAGTGTCAGGAGTAAGAGACTCATATCTCACCTTGATCAACCAATCAGGGACTGGTAAGGGCCGAGTAACCCACGTGGGACTCTGATGCCCATGGAACTTTCAGCCAATCAATGAGCTGAAGTTCCTCCAGGTAAAAACAGGCAACACAGAGAGCCTGTGAGATTCAGAAAGTAAGATTCAGTAAGATTCAGTGAGATTCAGAAGGGATTCAGGAGAATTCTGTGGACTTTTCTAAAGGGAATTCAAAGGAGAATTCCAGGGCAGGACGGCCCAGGAGCAGAAGGCTCCCAAGGGCAGGACATTCTCGCAGCGCGCCTCCTGACCATCCTGAGACTCAGCCCGGACAACCACGGAACGGCCAGTGTGTCCGAGTGCCAGAACTTTCCTTTGTTCTAAGAGTCTAGAGCAGAGGTTGCCAGAGAATAACCAGAGGATCCACCCGAGGTTAGCACCAGCAGCAAGCCTCGTGAACAGGTCGGAACTGTGGACAGCTGAATCACTATTCAGAACTAGCTCTTCATCAGGAACGAACCGGTCCTCTTCCTGACTTGCTGGGACCCACAGTCATCTTTTCTCCTGTGCACAAACTTTGCTAGTTAAAGCCAACAGTGAGCATCAGCAGCGCACCGTCGCAAGCCGCACAGCACAGCCTGGCACGGAGCCAGAGAGAGCGGATTGGACAGCAACAGCCTGCAACTGTTTCTTTGTGCCCGCAGGAGATCTGAATCCCCAGAAATTGGATGAGTATTCAACTTCAATGCATTACAGCTCGAGAATTCAATTGTTATCCCAACCAGTTGATATCAATTTAATTCCTAAGAGTTATGTACTTGTTTTGAGTATCTAATGTAGAAGTTATAACCAAGTTCATTTACGAAACGGTCTTAATGAATGATATACTGAACGTATGTCCTCTTGATATATGTAACTCTTTGTAACTGACTGAATATAAACCTTTTGTATTCTGATAACCCTCTCGATAAGATCTGTTAGTTTTACATGCATATTCTATGTATTAATAAATGTATCCTCGTGTATTAGTACCTGTGTGTGTGCGTTGTTTGAGTTATATCGCATGGTTGGATTCTAAAGCCATCAAAAGAATCAATTTTGTGATTTACTGCTACAATTAATAATTGTCCCAGTAAATGCCCAAACCCTACAGAACTGGTGCCTTCAGAGAGCCACTACATTTATATTTTGGCTATGATTACATATTTGGCGTCCCTGAGTCGGTTTTCTTACACAGTATTCTTTTTATGGAAACTTCTGAATTAATCCATTTGAGTGGTTCAGTAATTTCCTGTATCCTGAAATGACATTAGTCTTAATTCATTTGACATTAATATTTAAACTTTTGATTCTAATTGTCCATTACAAATGCTGTGTCTAACTTCAGCATGAACTATGCTTGGGTGACAATGCAATCCATCAGCAGAAGGAGGCACAGGGAGTAGATTGTTGGCTTAATTAGTTGAATGGAGCTTTACATGCATGCTTAATCCTCATAATGTATGCACCTCATGTATTCTTAAAAGTTAAATCCAGATCTCAGACCCTCATATCTGGATACTAATATGAAGGTTTTATATAGTATGTATTTTAATTTACAGATGCAGCCATTCAAAACGTGTGGCGTACGCCACGGTACAACGGTACCGAAGATATTACTAATAGTATTAATAATGAATTGGACAAGCTGTAAACTCAAAGTATTATGCTGGTCCACATTCTTTGTAACCGTAATTTTAAACGAAAATACTTTATATTTTTATTGACAAAAGGTAACACCACAGCATTTCGTTGATCTAACTTACTAACAAGGACAGGACATTAGCTAGCCAATATGATAAAGGAATACATGACTTTTTTTGTTTATTTCTTTAGCACATTTATTTGAACATTTCCATCGATTGTACAAGCACTGAAAAACTGTCCAATCCCTAGTTCGTCAGGCATTTTCTTTTACTATAACAGACATAAAAACTCCCTTGCTTTTAACAGAGCGTTTCATAATTTCTAACAACGAAAATGATTTAAACTGCAACACTTTTATCAGTCAACGAGAGCTCAAAATATCACAAAGATCCTCAAGAGATTAACAAAGACAACAGAAAAAGATATGTGTATAAGATACTGTCCATGGGAATCCAAGCTTTTTTATCTACGCTAAGAAGCAGTCTTTAAAATTTCTTCATTACAGAGAGAAGTCAAAATTCCGTGATGTGCCTATATTAGAAAATATAGGACTTCTTCGAATGTATGTCAGGGAATCAGACTTCAGGACCAGAATTATCCATTTTTTATTGGGGAATATAGTGTAAAATCCTGGGTTCGGTAAAATGTTTCAGGCATTCATGTGAAGGACATCAGAGCTTTTCACATTATTAATAATGATATTAATCTAAGGGTCTAAATATCTAAACATATGTATCTATATAGCAGGTAGTCTCACTGTATTCCACTTTCTTTGTAAACATGGAAAAACAGATTCGCAACGCGATACTGTGTCACTGTGTAAAAAAAAAAAACGGTTTGAACACCCTATATTGTAATAAGCTGCTTAGCTAAGAATAGGAATGTTCCTGCTGTCAAAGGGGGTGGAAAGTGCCCGCGGTCATTTAATTAGTATTACAATTCGCACTGATTCCCTTGTGAAGATATGGACATAAGAATATTCGTGCATGGTCAAAAAATGGCATTAAGCACTTAAAATGAATATGGTTAATAATAGTAAACTGTAACATGCTGTAACAAGATCGGCAAAACTGGGAAGAAAATGCTTCCAGAGAAAATGTTTCAGGTTTGAAGATCATAGATCTCCAATGCAATTTCAACCAAACCTGTTCCCACACACCCTGCCCCCACTACCATTAGAATATACACAAAGCACTGAAATCTTTCGAGCTAATGATTACGTCAACACCTCCCAGCAGCACTCCCGTGCCCAGACGAGAGAGAGACACAAGACAAGCCCGCCAGCCTGAGAGAGAGCGAGAGAAACACCAAGGGGTGCGGAACCAGGGAACTATTTACATGGAAAACGAACGATCTTCCCAGACTGTCCACCCGTTTAATCCTTCTGTGCCCGGATTGCAGTGGGTAAGATGTTTTTCCAAGAAAAAAAAGAGAAATTAAAAAAAGGGAAATTTCACCAGAGCCTGTTCTCTAAACTAATTTTAAGTTTAGAAGGATTCAAGCAGGATTTTAGATGAAAGGCAGCGACCTTAATCAAGCCCAAATCATGAACCCATTCAGAGCCTACATTCCATTTTAGCGTTTCATTCTGAGCAGAAGACCCTCACACCTGAAGAAGGCTTGCGTTTTCTCTCCTCTTTTAAGCATGTGTACAATGCTGTAATACAATTTAAAATAATTAAAAGTTTAAACAGATCTGAAATGACCTCACAGATGAACCAGTCTGATGTGTCCTGCTCTGGTGTGGTCCACAGATTCAATACACAAAATACATTTATTAACTTCATTAATATAAGTATCGAGTGGTATTAAATAAATACAGCTTTTTACTATAGATTACACTTTTCTAGAATGTATTTAAAAAATAAAAACGATTACAATCTTATCTTTCCACGTTTGATCCCAAAATCCCAAGAAAAATACATCTAAATGGGGAGAAAGCTATGCTGAAAGTTTATCAAGATACTTAGAAAACAACTATAACAATTTAAGTTGCATTTGTCTGATTGTGAATCAAAAAATACATTTAATTAAACACGCTTTTGCGATTTAAATCAATATAAATGTTTATATTGTAACGCATACTGTACAGCCTCCATTTCTCTCTAAAAAAAAGATTGTTTGCGCAGCCTAAGAGTGGGGGTCTGCTCTCAGTGACAGCTGACAATCCTCCATACACTCAAGTGAAAAATTAATAATGCCAACGTTAACATTGTATTTACAATTTGTTGATAATAGAAATGTTAAAATCTCTGAAGCTTTGTGATAGTTTACCCAGTGAGCAAAAGGTCAGCTACACTGGGAAGATGTGATTATGATTAATAACCTTTTAAATCTGAAGGGAGATCTAAAGGGATCCCTCCCCCGCCCCCACACGATAGAAGCAGGAAGCAGAAGCAGGGACTGTTGTCAGAAAGAAAGAAGGTAACTATTCATTGTTATTAAAAATGACTTTTGAACATGTTGTGATATTTAGAAATATAAAAAGTCAATTAATTGTCCATAATATTGTTATTTTATTTTTAAAAATAAATGTTTGTTAAAAGAAAAGTCTTGGCGCTGGCTGGATTTGAACACCCAACCTCTGGTTCAGAAGTCAGGCACATAGACCACAGTACCACCTGCAAGGTCACATGAGGAGTGGTGATACAGCCCTACACAAACAGTATCAACAGACATTGTACAGCGTGTACTATTGTGTTGCAGTATATGAAAATAATTATATCATTATTATTTTCTTTAGATACGCGATTCCATAATATATTTGCAGAAAAGCTTAAAACTTCCACTTTTTATACACGTTATTTCACATGTAAGTTAAAGACTTCGATGCTTAAAATGTTTAGGGAGAAATGGAATACTGGTGTGATTTTTTCTTTAAAGTACCGAGACCAGCCATATACTGTAATACTGTATGTTTATGTTCCAAAATTAATATCGTTTATGGCCTTCACACGCGTTATGCTCCTATTCTTTTCATGCTCAGCTACTAAGATTTCCCTTCAGTGGTAAAATTCCTAAATATAAATATTCAATACTAAAACGGGCACAGTAAAGACATTTAAATCTTTCTACGACAGACCAACGCACCACGAGTGCCCCTGTCGGTCAACCAATCATGACGTGAGATGACGTAGCCAAATGCACGCGGTACGTGTTTGTGCCGTGCACTTTGAATGGCTGCATCTGTATATACATTTTAGGTATCAAAAACTCTCTATCATCCTTTTAGTGTTCATTTTTTCTGTTAGGTTCTACACTATAGATTAGTTTTGATAATGACTTCACCTTTCTTTGTTCCCTTGTCACCTTTGTACTGCCCTTAACCAAAAAAAAAAGATTTCTGTGAAGTTGCGTTTTGTGTTCCTGCAAAAAAGAATCAGATGAAGTCAAGTATTACTTTGAAATTATAAAACATTGAACAGTAATCCCCATGTTTATATCCATAATTTTGTATGTGTGTGTATTTAAGTACACGATAGTTGAGCATACAATGACAGTCCACAGAAGCCAACATGACATGATGGAAATAAATGTTTTCTTCTATTTTCATCCTGGTCCAGCAAGAATGACAAGCCATCAAAACTGATTGTAACTTCTGAATATAGTAAAAAAAGTAATGGATACAAAATAATTAAATTAAATTTGCTCTTACATCTTACATCTTACATCTTACATCTAAATGTAGCACCAAATTCATCAGTAATGCCAGGAGAGACAGACTTGAGCTCTGTCAGCTAATAAGTAATGTCAACTAATAACTATACTGATGGAAAAAAGAAACGCAACACTTCCTTATCCACTTTGGCCCTCCCGTCTATGCGGAACATGCTGAAGAGTGACTCATCCGTGAAGAGGACCTGATCCCACTGTTGACAAGTCTATTGCAGCCTCTGTCTGGCCCAAGCCAGTTGGGTGTGACGTCTAGGAGGTCTGTGCAAAGGGCCTCTGACAGGTCGTCCTTGCTCTAAGGGCATCAGCATAGAGCCTCACTGTCCTCTCACTAAGGCGGGCATTGTGTCTGCCGGCAGTTTCAGCAGCTATACGGGTGGCAGATCTGAAATGACCTCACAGATGAACCAGTCTGATGTGTCGGTCCTGCTCTGGTGTGGTCCACAGATTCAATACACAAAATACATTTATTAATACATAAAACAGTGCATTCAGTCTGCCTGGATACAGATGGCAAATCTTACTGTGAGGGTTATCATAATGCAAGGTATATAATCACAAAGAGATGCAAAACACAAAGAGATACAAACAAGTAATATGCATTCAGAATACCATTCAGCTATACAGTTTCGTTAATCAGTCTCATGAATATAAATTCTACATGAGCTACTCATAAGTAAATGCGTTACTCATGCAAATTAAATTGATGTCAATCCTTGTTGCGATATAATTGAATTCTCAATCAGGAATGTAGAATATTGGGTGACTTACCCAGTTATGGATTCATATTTCCTGGCTCAAACACCAAAGGCCAGCTGGCAACTACATCTAATCTCTGCGGATCTGCAAGAATCCAACTATAAGCTTCCGTTGATCAGGGCGTTCACGTTGGCTTTTTGCAGAATTCTGTCTGGTTACGTACGGGGTCCTCGACCTCAGCGCTTACAACAAAGTCCAGGTCCCAGTGCAGATAACACCAGCAGTCATGTGATTGTCTCTGAGGATATGCGGAAACGGCTGAGGAGAGCAAGTTCTGAGCTGCAGTGCACCTGCAGTGTCTTTTTATCCAGAACAAATACAGATGATGATTGGTCAAAAGTATAGCGGGCATTTGAGACCCACATGGGGTTACCAATCCCTGATTGGTTGGTCAAGGTGAGAGATGAATAACAATGACCTCTGACATCTAGGACTGCAATCCAGATGTTCCCAAGAATGTCATGCCAGGAATGGCCTTTGATTATGATAGCCAGGCATGGCTGGGTGCATCCCAAATTTGGGAGGTGCTCCTTGTCAGAAATCAGAAACTACATGAATTAGCTAGAAAGAAAGATGGGGTCTCATTTAGGTAAGCATAGGAACACTTAATTCTGTCTTATTAATAAGCATCGCTGCTACAGTAGAAAAAAATATGTTTATACCCGTCACATTTTATTAGGAATGTAGGAAACGTTTAACAAAATAGCAAAAATGTTAAATACACTTGATTATATAACTCAACTTGTATTTTAAAAGACTGTCTTTACTGTTTGAGGCACTCATTTATCTTCAATAATTTTAGAAAAAGGTCACTGATATGATTGTCAATATCAGGGTGATGCAGAATAAGAAACAGTGCCATTTGGTTTAATTTGAGTTTGTTTTTACAGTCCATTGGAAAAAAAAAGAATTTGTTACACATTTAAAGCATTGTAACATTTATTTATCAATGTGAACCTTCATTTTAAGAAAGGAAAATAAGATAATGAAAAAATATTCAAATTTATAGTAATGCAGGTGAATAAACAATATATGAATTTCTTCTCTCCTGTTCAATTTTATGGCTTGATTACATCGTGCTTAAATTAGACTTTTAAATCACAAAAGTGTCCACTGAGACTCAAATTTCTTTGATTATGCCAGCAGAAATGGAGCCCCTGGTCATAATTTTTATGAATGATTGTATTAATGTATAAAATGGCTTACAATTCCAATATACATTAGGATTAGGATACAGATGGTAATGTACTGCTTTTTCAAGTACACTTGGGCCTTTTGACTTTTCTATGTCACTTGAAATGTTAATAATATCTTTTTTATAATAATAATATCACTTTATTAACCCTTTACAATTTCTTGCATTAGGAAGGATCTTTCCGCATACCCCAGCTTGCTCTCCATGCCTAGGGTCAGAGCGCAGGGTCAGCCATTGTACAGCACCACTGGAGCAGTCGGGGTTAAGGGCCTTGCTCGGGAGCCCAATGGAGTAGGATTCCTCTGCCGGCGTTGGGATTTGAACTGGCAACCTTCTGGCCACAGGCACAGATCCACCGCTCCATCGAAGAATATGTAATTATATAGAATATGTAATTAGAGATGTTTCACAAGCAGGCTGATGTCTACTATAAATGTGCTTACGTTTTTCTCATAGGAAATAAATAGAAATATATTAATCTATATTATGTGGGGATGGGAAAAACGACATAATTGGTTTAGATTGTTGCAGATGGTACTTCTGCTGGAGTCTGTGGATGATGTGTTAGTGAAAAAAGTTAAAAATGTGAACCCTTTCCTACTTTGGCATTGGTACAATTTCCTTAAAATTAATCTTATTATCCCAGTTAATTTAAAATGACTGATTGACTTGTTTGTTTAAACTGTTTGGTGACAAACAAAAAATGTAAACAAATAAGAGGTCAAGTATTTGGAAGCAACAAAGGGTAAAAAGGGTAATGATTATATAATGCATTCATATAGATAATATACAGCTACATTTCCTGAAAGATAAAAAAGTTACTGTATTAGTTTAAAAAGGCAACATTTTGTCTTATATATGAGATATATAATATTTTATACCATATAACTCTTTATGTATAATGCAATTTTTTCATGTTTGTATAAATTAAATAAAAGCTGAATGTTTTCAAATAAATACACAAATATACCTCACTGAAAAGGAAAACAAAATAATTACATATGACAGTCACTTCTCAACAAAACATATGTGTGGTTAATCAATATTGAGTGCTTTTAACAAATACTGTATGTGTACGTTATTAAAACAGTAACATTTTATGCAAGGAATGCTTAAAAAGAAAGCTATTTAAGTATTTTATGTAATCTACAGCAGTGGAAATTGTATGGAACTCCTCTTTGAGACATGGACCTTAACAAATTTCCCTGCCTATATGGTTCAAGCTGTAGATTTAAAAGCCTGAGCATGTGCAAACCTTAACAAAAACATAACATAGTTGGTTTCTCGGCAAGGTACAACCGTCCATACAGCAAGGTTTAAACATAGCCATTACAATAAATGTACAATATCAACAGGACATTATTAATATATATATTAGAGGTCTCTGTTTCCTCATTTGACATTTGGTAGGGAGACATCCTGGGGGAAGCTGAACTTGAAGCTCCATTCTCAGATCATCATCTCTGGGTGGAGTAAGGCAACTCAAGCAACCAAAGTAGCTCTGAAGGACACAACCATGGATCAGAGAAATGATGTGAGTTCTGTGAAAACCTGCTGGACCACACCACATTGTCCTCCAATCTGCTGACACACCACAAGGACCACTTCTCTAAGTTGGCTGTGGAGGCCATGCTCTGGTAACTAGAAAGCCATCTATTTCACTAATAAACTTGGAGGAAATATGACAGACTACTACCTAGATGAAGATTTTTTTGCTTCACAAGAAAATAGGTCTCAATCAGATTGGTAGAATTGCAATGGATGATACTCATTGCAAATACTGGTATGGACACAGACAAGATCTAGATATTTGACTCATGTGTATAGGTTGACTCAACAGCCAAGGTGACATAGGGACACTTAACATAATGCAGAGAACTGTGTGTGGTTGTGCCAGAACTGACTGGCAGCTAAAGAGAATGTTCTGTACTTTATTGGTCTTGAAATAGTCCTTTCCATAATAAAAACAGCAAGTAATAATTATTTGTACATCCCAGTATCAACATTAGTCACTCACTCTACAAGTGGTGTCAGAAGCTGGATGGAGCCAGTGTACAGAGATGCAGGAATCAAGGTAATGGAGGCAATAGGCATTAGCTACTCATGTTCTCAAGAGCACTTAGAGAGATGGTATTGCAGGTGGCCCATGGTACTCCCAGTTGTGGGCTAGACCCTGCAAAGGCAGAGGACTCATCTCTACTGCTGCACATGTTACATCTGTAGCAGTGAGGCTTATTAATAAGGCAGAATTAAGTGTTGCTGTGCTTTCCCAGATGAGGCCTCATCTCTCCCTTCAGCTATTCATGCAGGCTGATTTAAAGATGTTTTCTTTTGATAAGGGACAGCTCCCAAATGGGGATGCACTTAGCTAAGCCTGGCTATCATGATCAATGGTTATCAATTGGCACCTATCTGTCTAGGGAGTGCCAGATGGACATCTGGACTGCATTCCTAAGTGTCAGGAGTAAGTGACTCATATCTCACCTTGATCAACCAATCAGTGACTGGTAGGGCCGAGTAACCCACGTGGGACTCTGATGCCCATGAAACTTTCAGCCAATGAACGAGCTGAAGTTCCTCCAGGTAAAAACAGCAACACAGAGAGCCTGTAGTAGAATTCAGGAGTATTCTGTGGACTATTCTAAAGGGAATTCAAAGGAGAATTCCAGGGCAGGACGGCCCAGGAGCAGAAGGCTCCCAAGGGCAAGACATTCTCTCAGCACGCCTCCTGAACATCCTGAGACTCAGCCCGGACAACCACGGAACGGCCAGTGTGTCCGAGTGCCAGAACTTTCCTTTGTTCTAAGAGTCTAGAACGGAGGTTGCCAGAGAGTAACCAGAGGATCCACCTGAGGTTAGCACCAGCAGCAGGCCTCGTGAACAGGTTAGAACTATGGACAGTTGAATCACTATTCAGAACTAGCTCTTCATCAGGAACGAACCGGTCCTCTTCCTGACTTGCTGGGACCCACAGTCATCTTTTCTCCTGTGCGCAAACTTTGCTAGTTAAAGCCAACACTAACTAGCCCACAGGAGATCTGAATCACCAAAGATTGGATAAGTATTTAACTTCACTGCATTACTGCTCGAGAATTCAATTGTTATCCCAACCAGTTGATATCAATGTACTTGTTTTGAGTACCTAATGTAGAAGTTATTACCAAGTTCAATTACGAAACGGTCTAAATGAATAATATACTGAACGTATGGCCTCTTGATATATGTAACTCTTTGTAACTGACTGAATATATACCTTTTGTATTCTGATAACCCTCTCGATAAGATCTGATAGGTTTATATGCATATTCTATGTATTAATATATGTATCCTCGTGTATAAGTACCTGTGTGTGTGCATTGTTTGAGTTATATTACATGGTTGGATTCTAAGGCCATCAAAAGAATCATTTTGTGATTTACTGCTGCAATTAATAATTGTCCCAGTAAATGCCCAAACTCTACTGAACTGGTGCCTTCAGAGAGCACACTACATTTTTATTGGCGTCCCTGGGTTGGGCGTGGCAAGACTGAAGTGAATCAACCAAGCGGAATAATTCAATATAAAACATCGCAGGTTTCATACACGACAATACAGTGTGCTGAAAGCCAAAAGGAAAAAAGTTCCCCTTGCTCTTTAAGCAGTGCTTGATTGTTTTGTGATCTTTTGCGATCTACCGGGTTGATTGCATACTTGATCTTGTGGTTTTCTGTGGTAAAACTGTGATTTCGTACTTAAAAGTAATACTCTTTAAGTTTAATGATGGTTGCTAAAAGGTCTGAATTCGAGTCGCTATTAAGCACTCTCTCTAGCAGCGACAAGTCTGACCACGATTTCCACCATATCTTTGTCAGCGGAGAAGCTAGAAGAATAAATCTCCATTCTCTGAGAGAGCTAGCGAAGGACATAGAGAGATTTGACCCCGCAGTGTCAGAGAATAATATCGAGAGTTTTATTCAGGACCTCAGGTATAACCTGCAGTACCTGTGCAGTACTGCAGTGAAGTTGAATACTCATCCAATCTCTGGGGATTCAGATCTCTGGCTAGTTAGTGTTGGCTTTAACTAGCAAAGTTTGTGCACAGGAGAAAAGATGACTGTGGGTCCCAGCAAGTCAGGAAGAGGACCGGTTCGTTCCTGATGAAGAGCTAGTTCTGAATAGTGATTCAGCTGTCTACAGTTCTGACCTGTTCACGAGGCCTGCTGCTGGTGCTAACCTCAGGTGGATCCTCTGGTTACTCTCTGGCAACCTCTGCTCTAGACTCTTAAACAAAGGAAAGTTCTGGCACTCGGACACACTGGCCGTTCCGTGGTTGTCCGGGCTGAGTCTCAGGATGGTCAGGAGGCGTGCTGTGAAAACGCCCTGCCCTTGGGAACCTTCTGCTCCTGGGCCGTCCTGCCCTGGAATTCTCCTTTGAATTCCCTTTAAAAAAGTCCACAGAATTCTACAGAATTCTCCCAGGCCCTCTGTGTTGCTGTTTTTACCTGGAGGAACTTCAGCTCGTTCATTGGCTGAAAGTTTCATGGGCATCAGAGTCCCACGTGGGTTACTCGGCCCTACCAGTCACTGATTGGTTGATCAAGGTGAAATATGAGTCACTTACTCCTGACACTTAGGAATGCAGTCCAGATGTCCATCTGGCACTCCCTAGACAGATAGGCGCCAATGGATGACCACTGATCATGATAGCCAGGCTTAGCTAAGTGCATCCCCCTTTGGGAGCTGTCCCTTATCAAAAGAAAACATCTTTAAATCAGCCTGAATGAATAGTTTCTCTGTGGCTGCACCACAGAGATGAACAGAGAGATGAGGCCTCATTTGGGAAAGCACAGCAACACTTAATTCTGTCCTATTAATAAGCATTGCCGCTACACTATCCTGGATGTGCTCTCTCGCTCTCTTGCTCGCCCTCCCCCCCCCCTCTCTCTCAATTCAATTCAAGGTGCTTTATTAGCATGAGAGATGGGTACAATCAGTGTTTGGTTATTGCTTTGCTTTGAGATGCCACTTTTAAAGGTGATATATAATATCAAGGCTTTAACTTGCTTTAACTCCGCAAGTCTGAGTTCTCGTGTCTGTCCTATCCGTACTCGAAAGTATTACAATATGTATCTTTATAGCAGGTGGTGTACAGCTTTTTAGTATAGATTACACTTTTCTAAAATGTATTTAAAAAATAAAAACAATTACAATCTAATCTTTCCACGTTTGATCCCAAGATCCCAAGAAAAATAAATCTAAATGGGGAGAAAGCTATGCTGAAAGTTTATTAAGATACTTAGAAGATAAAGATATCAATTTATGTTGCATTTATCTAATTATGAATCAAAAAACACATATATTTAAACCCGCATTTGCGATTTAAATCAAAACGCGATTTAAATCAATATACATTTTTATATTGTAACGCATAGGTGACTATTCATTGTTATTAAAATGACTTCAATTCGATCTTGTTGTGATATTTAGAAATATAAATTTGTTTGGTGCGAGTGAGGTTTTATTTAATCTCTGACCAAGGGAAACATTTCATTTTTTCAAAGAAATGTTTGTTAAAACAAAAGAGTCATGGGTCTAGCGGGATTCGATTACAGACCGTGTGACGTGGGAGCAAGGTCACATGCAGAGTGCTGAAAAAGCACTACAGAAACATTATCAACAGACAATGTACAGCGTGTACTATTCTTGTGTTGCGGTAAATGAATATAATTATATCATTATCAATTTCTTTAGATACGCGATTCCATATTATATTCCCTTTTAATCAAATTCTAAAAGTATGCTTGTTGACTACGGTATCACATTACTTTAAAACTTCGAAGCTTAAAATGTTCAGGGAGAAAACACATATATTTAAACTCGCGTTTGCGATTTAAATCAAAACGTGATTTAAATCAATATAACCCAGTGGGCATTGATTCGTCGAATATACGTATATTCATGGCGAAAATACGGCTTTAGGTATATATACATCGCCGCGAGGTATAATCACCGTCGAATTGCAACCGTAAAATCGACGACATTAATAAACGCATATATAACATCGAAAACACATCTAACACAGTGCCTGAGGCTTTTCACTGTATATATCGTGTGTGCCGCAACAAGGAGTATTCGGCAGTGTGTTAGATGTGTTTTCGACGTTATATATGCGTTTATTAATGTCGTCGATTTTACGGTTGCAATTCAACGGTGATTATACCTCGCGGCTACATATATATACTTATAGCCGTATTTTCGCGTAAATATACGTATATTCGACGAATCACTACCCACAGCTTGGCATAAAAGGGTTTTGCAGAGTGGGTCTTGCCACCTGCCAAAAAAAAACAGTAAAATGTTTGAGTGCCTATAGGGTTTCTATTTTTATTTTCTTGAGAAAAGTTGATACCATTTCCTGGACACCCCGTCCCCCATCAGTGCGCGGTGCCCGGGGAAAAATCTGTAGGGGGGCATCTGAAATTCTGAGGCGGGGTTGATATTTCGGTTGAAACGGAGCTGTACGGTGCAGATACCCAAATGAAATCTCGCAGCTATGCCATTGATTAGTGCTTCATGATAGAAGGTAACGACTAGCAATCGGGTATTTGCGATGAAGTTCAGTTTCACATTTTTCGGCACTCTCATGGTTTGTATTGCCTGGAGTGAAAAGTACCATAAGTGTTCATTTTTGCAGCTACATTGAGGTTCTGAATCGTTAAGAAAAAATTGTTGTAAAAGCAACAGAAAGCACAGACTGCTATAACTAGTCCTAGTTATATAACGATTTTAAGTATAATGATAAACTACTGCAAGGAATCGGTCCACCTGAGCAAACAGGATTGTAATGTTGACACTCATTAACAACACTGATATGTGCAGTTCCTGGACGGATAGCCCTCCAGCACATCAAACAGTCCGAGTGACTGTTAGTGTCATTTAGTGTTGTCTGACCATTGACAAAGTACAACTATTTTTTAGGGCACAAATTAAGTTAGGTAAATCTTTTTGCCCAAAACTGAAGGGGCGACACTCCTCCCTCCCCCTGTGATGCCAGGCCTGTCCCCATCCTATTCCATAATGTCATTATATATAATACCATACAACAGTGACCGATCCTTACTAACTGCATGCGTTAAAATTGCACATCAGCACATAGCAGGGGGCACATACCCGCGATGTATTATCAATGTTAAATTTCAACCATAATATCAACAACATTAATAAACGCATACGTTGAGAAAATATCTAACCCAGCATATTTTCCGGTTATATACCATAATGCATTACTAGTATTCGTTGGTCATTATTTTGGACACGTTTTTCAAACGTAGAAGATTGAAGTATTTATCCGCAAATATCTCAGCAATCCTCTTTTGACGAGTAAGTATGAATAATAATAATACTATCTGAATCCATACAGATCTTTCTTAATATTATTTTGATTAAAATAGTAAGTGAATAAGCACATAAAAATGGTGTGAATGGGGAAGATGACACAAAATCATTTTGCCATTTCTTTAATTATTCTTAATCTATGTTGTACTTTCAAACTTTGGGTACTCTTTAATTAGGACAGACTTTATTGCTCAACTGCTATGATGCAAGCCAAATTTTATACATTTATTTCAGCTTTGAGCTTAGTTAACCGTTCATTTTTTAGATTATACTAAAGAAGATATTAATCATCATTTATTTGGGATGTAATATTATATAATTTTCTCCTAGCTGCGGTGCTGAAGTCCCACCCTACATCAACAGAAAAAGAAATAAAGGAGCACGCAATGCGTTACTTGAAGAATGCATATGCAAGGCAGGGGGCCAGGAGATCTGGACACTAAAAATTAATAGGTTTTTGGTTCTATCTGTTAGGACAATTAGACAGGGTTTGCAAATAGTGGACAAAAATCGTCTTAACTTCCATTGTAATATTTTTTTTCTTGGAAATATAGAAGTTGTACATTTTAGAATGTATATTTTAATCAAAATGTGGTTTTGAGTTAGTGTGTTAATGTAATTAGTTTGTGTTTGTCATTACTATACTGTATATTGCCATGTTACCAGAATTTGTAGCTGAAGTTTAAGACTAGTTGTGTTTTTTATGATTATTGCCCATATGTTGATTGTTGATTGATTGTCTACAATGTATAATTTGAAATACATATTTTTCAGGTGTGAATGTGTATTTTCAGAATACATTTCTAAACCAAATCATTGGTTTGATTTACTAGTTTCTACACCTGTAAAACCTATCTTTGATGTATAATAGACCTCTACCCATATACGTATAATAGTCCTCTAAAGTTATCCGGAACTCCAACCATATACGTATAATAGTCCTCTAAAGTTATCCGTATAATAGAACTCCAACCATTTACGTATAATGAACATCTAATCATAGACGTATAATTGACGTATAGCAATAGACGTATATTAGAATTTCATTCTAGACGAATTGCGGACCACATTTAGATGTCTAAGGTATGCATTTAATAAACGTATATTATACATCTTTTGCCCACTGGGAAATGTTTATATTGTAACGCATAGGTGACTATTCATTGTTATTAAAATGACTTTAATTCTATCATGTTGTGATATTTAAAAATATAAAAGTCAATTAATTGTCCATAATATTGCTATTCTATTTTTTCAAAGAAATGTTGCAGTACACAAATATAATCATATCGTTATTAATTTCTTTAGATACACGATTCCATATTGTATTAGCAGAAAAGCTTATAACTACCACTTTTTTACAGGCTATTTCACATGTTAGTTAAAGACTTCGATGCTTAAAACGTTTAGGGAGAAATGGAATACCGGTGTGTATTTTTTCTTTAAAGTACCGATTCCTGGAATCTGACTGGCTGACACCCTTCTGAAGTGTTTCCATAATATCTGGTATATGAAAAAGAAAGCGTTGATAAAAAGCCTGGATTCTCATGTATCTGATACAAGTATCTTTTAATACAGTCTTTGCTGTGCTCTTGAGGATCCTTGTGATATTTTGAGCTCTGGTTGAATGATAAGTGTCGCAGTTTAAGTAATTTTCGTAGTTAGAAATTATGAAACGCTCTGTTAAAAGCAAGGGAGTTTTTATGTCCGTTGCAGTAAAAGAAAATGCCTGACAAAGTGGGGCTTGGACAGATTCCAAGTGCTTGTACGAATGTGCTAAAGAAATTATACTTTGAGTTTACAGCTTGTCCAAAGTCATTCATTATTAATACTATTAGTAATATCTTCAGCAAAGGCTTTGATGCAAAAATATTTCTGATAAAGGTAGGTTGTGTACTTTTGTCCAACTGAGCAATCTTGCTTTCATAAAATATACCAACTTTTTAATGACTGATGATTAACATGCTGTAATACACCATTTAAATTTAAAAGCTCAAATGCTGTACATGAGAGGTTAAGCTTTATTGGCTCCTCCTGGCGGTTTTACAAGGTGATGCCGGATACTTTCCGGCATGATGTCAAATGACGAGATTAACCCCGTGATACTGCGTGATACTGCGACACGCCCACCGGGGTACACTGCGAAATACCCCACCCATTTTGAATGGCTGCATCTGTAGTAACCTGATATTCTGATAAGTAATCTCTCCAGGCCTGATAATGTACATTTAGACCGGAAAGATGCCACCTACGCTCAAGTTTGCGAGAGGCTGCCTTCATGGCTCGCAGATGGTCATTGTACCAGGGGGCAGGGCGAGAGAAGGAGATGGTTCGAGTTTTTAAAGGAGCAAAGATGTCGAGGGTAGATAAAAGAGCACTGTCAAGTAACTGTATTTTGTCCTCTAGAGGGTCAGAGGAAGAGAAACAGGATAAGGAGGACAGAACAGAATTTGCAAACCTTGGGTGATCAATTGATCGCCAGTTGTGGAAATTTACAGAGCGTGGGGGGAGGTGTTAGAAACAGGTAATTCCAGATTGAAGAGAATGGCTTAGTGGTCAGAGAGGCCTAGATCAAAGGGAGAGCAGTGGGAGACAAAGGAGTCATTTGCAATAATAAGATCTAAGGTGTGTCCTTTGTTATGTGTAGGAGTACAAACAAACTGAGTAAGGTCAAAGCATCCCAAAAGAGAAAGGAAGTCTTTAGCCAGACTGGAAGAGGTTGAATCAATGTGTATATTAAAGTCCCCTAGAATAAGGATCCTTTTAAATTTAAGGCATAAGAATGAGAGAAAATCAGCAAACTCACCTAAGAAGGCTCCATTGGGTTTGGGTGGTCTATAAACTTTGGCAAAAATAGTATATTGTGGGATAGAAACATTTAAAACAAGACACTCAAAAGAAGAGGGAGGAGGTATAGTAATAGGACTTAGACTGTAAAAAAGGTTGTAAAAAACAATGATGCCCCCGCCTCTGCCTGAAAGACGCAGAAGGTTAAACAAACCATATCCAGGAGGAACTAGTTGGTTGAACAGGAGTCCATTGTTTTGTTTGTGCCATGTTTCGGTTAAATAATAATTGCTTACACTTATATAGAGCTTTTCTGGACACTCCACTCAAAGCGCTTTACAGGTAATGGGGACTCCCCTCCACCACCACCAATATGCAGCATCTACCTGGATGATGCGACAGCAACCATAGTGTGCCAGAACGCTCACCACACATCAGCTATCAGTGGGGAGGAGAGCAGTGTAATGAAGCCAATTCATAGATGGGGTTATTAGGAGGCCATGATTAGTAAGGGACAATGGGAAATTTGGCCTGGACCGGGTTACACCCCTACTCTTTTTGAGAAACACCCTGGGATTTTTCTAATGACCACAGAGAGTCAGGACCTCAGTTTTACGTCTCATCCGAAGGACATACCAGATGATTAATAACAACTTGACTGATCTAAACCCCAGGCATTAAAATATCCCCAAATTCATTTAAAAAAAAAACATTACTTTATAATATTAATGTACTATGCAGTTGTATTCTATAACAGTCTAAGCTTGAGTTCATCTGCTTATGTGGTTGCAAAGCTTTTGAGATGATTCTGTTTTAAGGTGGCCTTAAGTTCATTCTTACTGAGTCATATACAAGTGTATGATCATAATATTATCATTAAGCAAGGCAGTTTTTGCACATGAAACTATCTGTTTGTACATATACCTGTAAATAATGTATTTTAAAGTTCTAGCGGAGAAGTGGGGGGTGCCCTGCCCCTTCCTCTATCATTTTATTATCTCTTTACTATTTAAACCTTAGCCCTGCCAACACACACATCTAAAGTTTTTTAATTCAACTTACTAGAATTCTGAGCACTAGACCTATAATGGCTTGTAGGCCTAATTGTCCATCATCTCCAGACCACCTTCCTTGAAGATTCTCCATGCTGCTCGTTTTCTGCTGTTTTGCCATCTTGACCTTCTTCAGCCCCACTCCAGTCTCTTGTTTTTTCACCCTCAGTACAGCTGAAGCCTCAGACTCTATGCTACTCTAAGGCCACCCTCATTTTCACTGTCAGATCTTTGAAGGTAAACATGTAAATTCTGTTCCCCTCATATTAGATGGCTCTGATCGCAATTACTGAGTAGTGGAATCTGGTGATCTCTAGTTTGTTCTAAATCGTGAGATCCACGTCTCCTTAAGTTTCACTCTCTGCAAATTTATTCTGAATGTCTCTATTTTCAGGGATGCCATCTGTTCTCTCCACCCTCTGCGGTGCCAGGAGTGGACTACTACTGCTTATCTTTGTTTGTTAAAGTGGTTCTTTATTTTGCCAATTAAATTTTCAGTTTGAACCAATTTGTAATTCTTCTTATTGTTCTTAGGTACATAAGAAAAAGATGACCAAACTCTGGGTCTTCAGTTTCCTTTGATAGAATACCCAAACCCCCAGGGCATCAGTAGTTTTTCGTCCCTGGAAATTAGCAGAACTCGGAGAACTTAAACCCCAAGACAAACGGGTGAAAATACATCACTTCTAGCCACCATTTAGTCTCTCAATTTAAGCCCATGAACTGTGAACTAGAGACTGTTTTTTTCAAAGAAACCCTGAAGATTGACTATGGCGATGTGCGTGACACGTTCAATCCAGATATGGTGTATGACGCTACCATTGGCAGTGGGTATCAGACGCAGCTAAACGGCATTTGCCAGAGAATAGAAGCAAAGTATCCCCCTAAAATGGACTGGTTCACCTTGAGACAAACGAAGCAGAAGCCTGGAGAAATATTTAATGATTTCTTGGAGAGACTGACCCCCCTCTTCAGTGACCTCAGTGGCCTGCCCCCGCCTGCTCCTAACGACAATGGTTCAGTATACGAAACTCAACCTTGGTTAGTTTCAGGGCCAGGATGAAGGGTTTGAGGAAGTCTGGTTTAGAGATGGACAGTGCAGCGATAGACTAAAAGGGAATGGTTATCTGATCTCAAGGGATTTTGCTTCCCTTGCCGTGTCCCTGACTACCAAACAGCAGTCTCTGTATCAGGTAGGGACGCACCCGCACGTGTCTCTGGCAAAAGCTGCAGGCTTCCGCTGGAAAGATGTGGGTGTATTTGTCCAGCAGTGCGTTACGAGCCAAGCCTGGACAGCCCCAGATGCTGAAGGCATTAGGCGTAACTCTGCTCTCCAGGCCAGCTGGCATCCCTGGTCACCTGTTTTTAACACCTGGAGGACTACCTCTGACGACAGGATGGGCCGATTGTTTGCCTCAGTCCCAGTTCATGCTACACACCCTGCACTGGAGGGAGTCCCGGATTCCCTCTGGGCCGTCCACACGTGCGACATGGGCCTGATAGAGGATGTCATTCCCCTGGAGGTGGTACCAAAATCTAACTTTAGACCCTGCAGGCCGCAGTATCATTGAGACCTGATGTTGAGGCTGGATTGGAACCTGTTGTGGACAAGTTGGTTGCTAAAAAGATTCTCAGCCCCTGCCTAACATCTCCATGTAACACTCCAGTTTTTCCTGTGCAAAAGGCCGATGGGGAATCTTAGCATCCAGT
Organism: Lepisosteus oculatus; assembly: GCF_040954835.1. Classification (NCBI taxonomy): domain Eukaryota; kingdom Metazoa; phylum Chordata; class Actinopteri; order Semionotiformes; family Lepisosteidae; genus Lepisosteus; species Lepisosteus oculatus. The sequence continues at coordinate 55,052,207 of NC_090696.1, forward strand.
AAATGCCGCCATCCATGCTCGGGCTCCAGTGGTCCCCAACCCCACCACCATTATGTTTTTTTTATCCCCGGGGACTATTTGATTTGGCAAATATTTTTTTCAGCATTCTGGTTCATCCTGAGTCTCAGTTTTGGTTTACTTTTACATTTAAAGGGAAAAAGTACTCATGGACACGGATGCCCCAGGGGTATACCGAGGCACCTACTGTTTTCTCCTTGACACTGCAAGAGTGTCTCTCAGGGTTCGCTTTTAAGCATGGCAGCACCCTCGTCATATATGTGGACGACCTGTTGGTTTGTTCGTTTAGTGAGGAAGCCTGCACTCTAGACACCAGAAATCTCTTAATCTTTTTAGCTGGAACCGGTAACAAGGCCTAAAGTACAGCTCATTAAAGAATGTGTTAATTTAGATCACGACATCTCCGCCAATTCTCGTTCCATTGGGACTGAACAAGTGGCAGCCATTCAAAAGATTCCAAAGCCTCGAACCAAAAAGGAGATGATGTCTTTCCTTGGTTGTACGGGATACTGCAAATCCTGGATTCCTGGCTATGCCCACCAAGTACAGTCCCTGTCGGACATGACTCATGCTCCAGGTCTAACCGTGACAGACTGCTTGACCTGGACTCCTGATGGAGAAAAAGCTTTTGTCAACCTTAAAACAGCCCTGATGTCAGCCCCTGCCTTGGGCCTTTCTGACATGACTAAGGGTTTCACGCTGACTGTTAACGAGAAACATGAGTTCTACAGCGTTGTACTTTTCCAGGCCCACGACGATCCTATCATGCCTGTGGCCTATTACTGTCAGTGCCTCACTTCTGTGGCCCACGGCCTGCCAGCCTGCCTTCTCGATGTTGCAGCAGCAGCTGCAGCCTTTATGGCCTCTGCTTCCCTGGTGTGCTACCGCCCTCTTACGGTCCTTGTAGCTCATGCGGTGGCCTCCATCCTCCTCCAGAGTAAGACCTCCCACTTTTCTCCCACGTCCACCCTTCATTTCCACCATCCTTCTGTCCCTTCCTCACATCACTATTGAACAGTGTACGGTGCTGAATCCAGCCACCCCATTGCCCACGGAGATGAGAGGGAACCACATGATTGCCTGGCGGCCCACACCTCTCAGGTAACCCCCAGACAGGATCCTTTGGTCCCATGTCAGAAAGGGGTAAGTGGAAAACAACTAGATGTTCTTTCTCCAACGAGGTGTGGCTGGGGCCCACGGGTAAACCCTGCTTACCCCGCCATTTTTTTTATCTTCCCTACATTGCAAAGTTGACACATGGAAAGGACCATGTGTCAAAAAAAGGGATGGTGAGTATGGTAAGTGCGCAGTGGGATACAAGGGGGTTAATGACCTTTGCTGAAAATTTCTGGTAGGCCTTTTAAATCCTCGGGGTATGCCCACAGACCTCACGCAACTTGATGAGTGTCTTCTGGCATACTGCCGGAAAATGTCTAAACTTGTCTAAAAGCAGATGTATCACTCTGCAACTCACAATTGGCAACCCACGGAAGCTAAGGAGCTGTGAGCCTGGTCAGTACCTGGATGGGAGACCTCCTGGGAAAAACTAAGGTTACTGCTGGAAGAGGTGTTAGTGGGGCCAGCAGGGGGTGCTCACCCTGCGGTCCATGTGGGTCCCAATGCCGCAGTATAGTGACGGGGACACTACACTGTAAACAGGTGCCGTCCTTCGGATGAGATGTAAAACTCTCCGTGGTCATTAAAAATTCCAAGACGTTTCTTGAAAAGAATAGGGGTGTAAACCCAGCATCCTGGCTAAATTTCCCATTGGTCCTTACCAATCATGGCCTCCTAATAATCCCCATCTATGAATTGGCTTCATTACTCTGCTCTCCTCCCCACTGATAGCTGATGTGTGGTGAGCATTCTGGCGCACTATGGCTACTGTCGCATCATCCAGGTGGATGCTGCACATTGGTGGTGGTGGAGGGGAGTCCCCACTACCTGTAAAGCTCTTTGACTGGAGTGTCCAGAAAAGCGCTATACAAGTATAAGCAATTATTATTATTCATATTCACAAACAGGTTAAAGCTGCTCTATATACACCAGACCAAGACTACTGCCACGCTCTCCAGCCAGGAGATTGGATCCTGGTGAAAGACTTCAGGAAGAAAAAGTGGTGTTGGCCCAGGTGGAGAGGCCCATACCACGTGCTACTGACCACAACCACCGCCAGTAAGGTTGCAGAAAGAGTACCATGCATCCCACTGCAATAATCTGCCAGGTGATCTACAAGTAGACAACCTATCAGAGCAGTGATGACGTCTCAGCATCTTTGGCACCCATTCCGATGCTTGGGGTGGTCACTCGTCTTGTCTCCCTCAGTCTGTTTATCATTGTCCCCATTTGTTTGACAACTGACTCTGTGATTACTGGAGGCCCGAACGGGACTACTCCAGTTCCGAAAAGCAGTGAAAAGAGAGACATTGTTTCCCCACTGGACTGGCTGAATGAGACTGATCATGCTGATTTTCAGGACAATTTGTAGTATCGTTACATGAACTATACTGTGAAAAGTACTTTACCAAATGCATTCTGTTATGTGTGTAGCTTGATACCTCGTTCTACAGCCTCTCCTGGTAGGTTGAGCCCGCAACCTGTGGCGAAATGTATGGGTCTAAGTCTCCAATCTGTAGCTAATGTTCGCTAGCTGCAAATAACCCGTTATGAAATGTACTCCTTTATTAATAGAACGCTGGATGGCTTTGACACAATTAAGCAAGAATTAAGAGGAGTCAAGCTGATGGTATTGCAAAATAGGTTTGTGCTAGACCTCCAGAATGCAGCCTCTGGAGGGGTATGTGCTCTGATAGGTGATTTGTGCTGTATCTATATCCCTGCTAATGATGATGACCATGGTAACCTCACCCTCGCAATACACCAGCTGACAGAACTTAAGGACCGAGTAAATCAAGAGCAGGGCATTGACTATTGACCCCTTCTTTTCATGGTTATAAATCATTATTTGGGTCATGGGTAATGTTTTTTTTTAACTATTCATGCCTGTTATTGTAATGTTTTTGCTGTTGTGTTGTTGTATGACATGTATTATCCCTATGCTTCGATCTATGGTAATGATAATGTTTACTCATCAATATGCACTGCTTAGAACAGACTCCGAGGAGCCCTGGGATCCACCAGGTGACCCCTAGGAGGACTCCGTAGTGTAAAAGCATTTTTAAGGATAAGAAGGAGGGAATGTTACTGAAGAAAAGTGTTTTATCCTAAAAATGTCGTTTACAGGCAGAGCTGTATTGTAAAAGCAGCTGGATTCTGTGAACAAAGTGTGATAGTACCCAGTGAGTCAAGAGCATGGGATGTTCTAAGAATATGTTTATCTCTGCCCCAGCAAAAAGGCGGATGCGAAACTGCCTTTAGCTGTCTTCTCTGTCCTTCAAGGCTAAGTAAAATCTAAAAGAACTGGAAAATTACTGTCTCGCCTGTCTTTGTATTACTAGCCAACCATAATAAAGTAAACAAGTTGAAGTGTTGCATCAGCTAAGTGTATACAATAAGTGACCTTTCCCTATTTTACTTTGGAAATCAGCTCCCACTTGCTGGACAGACTGGTGGTTACTGTTTTTTCCTATTGTGCAATATGAATAAATGCCTTACTGAGTGAATGAGAACACCTTTCCTGGCTCTTCTTTGATAAAATTCCATGACACCTGATCCACTTCATTGTGGATACTTCAGTACCCAGATACATGTTGTTTGTTTTAATTATGCATTGGCACAAACTTCGTTTGTCCTCACAGCTTTTGGAGGGAAAGTGTTGGTCCGGGGTCCATCTTTGGGGAGTAAGTGAAGCTCACTTCCTCGACTTCAGGATGGCAGCGCAACCTTGACCTTTTCTGGGGAGATTCTCAAGCGCGAGCCAGAGGGGACCCCTGTCCACATTGTTCTCGGGAACTCTAACTTACTAATTCTCATTCCGTCGGTCCCCTGAGGGTTTATTCCAGTTGCGAGGCAGCGCCTCAAAGCAACTCTCAGCGAGTCAGGGGTCTTCTTTCGATTCCTTCTTGAGCAGCTTTCCCTTCATTCTCAACCCTTCATGCAGTGCTTCTTAAGTGATTCCTCTAATCAGGGATTCTTTCTTTTCCCCCTTGAAGGATTTGTTCCCAGTCGTGAGGCAGCGCCTCTCAAAGCAACCCTAAAGGAGTCAAGGGAGTCTTCCTCTTCCTTCCCTACCCCTGAGAGCCAAGTCAGCCAACCCAGTTGGCCACCTGAGTTCCCCCATGCAGTCTTGGTGTTCTTTTATCTACTTTACTAACCACTGCTTCTCCTCTTGAACAGTAACTTATCATGCTTCTTTTCACTACACTAATAACTTGGGTTACGCTGCGTTAAAACGTAGTAGGCGTTACGGATCATATCACATTATACCATATGCAAATTAAATGATGAAAATAGTATCCAGAAGCACCTTGTAAAACCTTGTAAAACCTCCAGGAGGAGCTAATAAAGCTTAACATCTCATATATAGCATTTGAGCTGTCGCAAGAAACCGCCCAGTTTTGAATTCCAGTCACTGCAGAGGGACAATCTTTTTCCAATTAAGAATTTAGAGTTTTCATAATTTTAAATTGTGTATTACAGCATGTTAACCAATAAACATTAAAAAGTTGGTATATCTTATAAAAGCAAAAGTGCTCAGTTGGACAAAAGTACACAACCTTTAAATTAAATGCAATATGGAATATATTATTAATAACATTGTATTGAGTTCAGAGTTAGAAAAGACATGTTGAGTCTTGTCTTTTCAGCTTTGAAAATCATTTGCCCAGCCTAAGGGGGGGTCTACCCTCATTGACAGCTGACACTCCTCCATACACTTAAGTGAAAAATTAAAAACGCCAATGTAAACGTCATATTTACAAGCCTTCTCAGTCAAGTATGATAATTCACCCAGGGATCAGTGTAAGCATGCATAAGCAGCAAAAGATCAGCTACACAGGGAAGAAAATGCTTTCAGAGAAAACAATGTTTCAGTATGAAGAATACAGATCCCCAATTCAATTTCAGCCTAAACCTGTCCCCACACACCCTGCCCCCACTGCGATTAGAATATGCACAAAGCACTGAAAGCTTCACAGTAGATGATCAGGTGTTTCACAGATGTAAGCGTAGTACGTAATCCAGACTTTAAGTTTACAAAATCAAAGTGTTTCAAATGTTTAATAAGAAGTAAAAACAACTTACAGCTTACACAAAGACTCAAACCACAGTTTGGAAACACAAGTGTTAAGACGTTGTGGTGCTCTAGCAGTGCTGTCCTAAGGCTTGCCACTTATAGAATTTTAAAATTTGATTAACAGGGAATGTAATATGGAATTGCATATCTAAAGTGCATGCTTACCAGCGCGATGATGTCACCGCCTTTCCCTCTGAATAGCTAGTAAAATGATAGGCAGTGAAAACATTTGTCTGTCTGTCTGTCTGTGGGGGGAAGAGGGGATGTCTTTCATTGGAAGGTCCACCTATTCTACTTTGAGAATGTAGGGGGGAGAAAAAATGCCTGTGGTCTATTCACTGATAAAGTTGTCTTTACAAAAAGTACAGCATGCTTCAGAAATGTTAAACCAGTTCTTTTTATTTTTTTTGCACGGGCAGCCAGTCCAAACCACACAGACACCAGCTCAACCACATCACGGATCACAGGTCAGTACCAGTGTCATCAGTCTCGGTGTTGAGGGCAGATCTCACTATAGCTCGACTGGCTGCTTCCCTGTTAATTGACGCTGGATACCTGGGTTCAATTCCTCAGCTGGAAGGGCATGAGCCTGAAAGTGCTACATTATTAATACTGTGTCGCATTAACTAACTTTTCAGTTTATTCCGCCAGACAGTACATTAATATAATTATATTGATTTTAACTTGTTTAGATACGCGATTCCATATTATATTCCCTGTTAATCAAATTCTAAAAGCATGCTTTTCTTTAAGCCAATAATGAGAGAATTCACAGAAAAGGTTAAAGCAATCAATTTTCACAAAGTATATAAACTTAATATGGTCAGAAGGAGCACGTAAAAACATTTCCAAAATAACCACATGTAAGACTTTGATGCTTAAAATGTTTAGGGTGTGTATTTTATCTTTAAAATACCAATACCAGCCATATACAGTTTACATAATATGTTTATGTTCCTAAATTAATATCGTTTATGAGCATGTGAAAGGCATGGTGAATCGGAGATTCTCAAAACTTACTTTGTGTGATTGGAAACGAATATGTGATTGGATCAACAAAATGCTTTGGTGTTACTTTTTGTCAATGAAAAAATAGTCTTTTTGTTTACAAAGATGGTTACAAAGAAAGTGGACCAGGGTAATACTTTGAGCTTACAGCTTGTCCAAAGACATTCATTATTAATACTAGTAGTATTAGTATCTTCGATAAAGACTTTGATGCATTAAATATTTCTGCATAATTAAAATATTTATGATAAAGTTGGTAGGTTGTGTACTTTTGTCCAACTGATCAATCTTGCTTTTATAAAATATACCAACTTTTTAATGTTTAATGATTAACATGCTGTAATACACAGTTTAAAATTTTAAAGTCTAAAGAGTATACAACTTAAATTCTTAATTGCATAAAGATTGTTCCTCAGCAGTGATTAGGCTTCGAAACCAGGTGTTTTCTGGTGACAGCTCAAATCCTGTACATGAGAGGTTAAGCTGTATTAGCTCCACCTGGTGGTTTTACAAGGTGATTCCGGATACTATTAACATAATCATTTGCATGCAGTAAAATGTGGTATGACGTGATATGACATGTCCACCATGTTGTACACAGCGTACCCCACTCATTTTAAATGGCTGCATCTGTATAAGATTTCATTTTAAGGCTTGAGGCATCTGTTAAGCATAGTGTAGTTTTTGTTAACACAACACAACTTTGTCAGTGAAAAAAATGACTGCGAGCACTTTTTCTTCCCCCTTATATTCTCATGTACAAGTAGAATAGGCAAACCTTTCAATGAAAGACAGCCCCCCTTCCCCCCACAGACAGGCTGACAAAGCAATTGAGAAATGTTAACTATAAATAAAAAATAAATAGAAAAATAAACTTTCTTTCTCCTGATGCTAACTGTAACAAATTGTCACATTTCACATCCTTGTGAAACAATCATGGCATTCTTATCCAATCAAAAGTTTGATGTCTTTTTTTTATTTTGAAATCGTGATCTTGACATGCATGTGTGAAGTAGAGTGAACAGCTTGAGATTTAAAAGGTTATTCTAATTACAGGTTGTGTGATCTGGCTTGCTGGCTTGCCAGCGTAGTGACGTCACTGTCATTCCCTGTTGTTACGTCCCAGTGTGTGTTCTGTGTGTGTTTTTTCTGTTATGTCCACACTGCTGACCCTTGATTGTTCTCCCTTCCCCATTGGCCAACCATCACACCAGTGTTTCAATATGATGTCATCAACAATCAGCCTTCAGCCAATCAGAACACATCTTATTCACTATATAACATGGAGGCTTTCAGAAAGAAAAGGCCTTTTGTTTGACTTCGGTCTCGTTTGGTTTTGGTTCGCTTCGCTTCTGGTTATTGCTTCGGCTTCGTTTGTTGGTTTGTTTTGCTTTGTGTGTGTTTATTTTCGTATAGCTTCGGCTTGTGGTTTTGTTGGTTTTACGTTAGTTTCTTTGTACTTTCATTTGTTTGTGTGTTCATCCTTGTTTTGTCATTTCCTTGCCCCAGTGTTACATGTTCAACTTTTGTGTTCTTTTGTACCCTGTTCCTGGTTATTTCTCTTGTTTTCCCTTATTTGTCTTACTGGTTCACTTGTGTTTTTGTGTGAACTTTTGTATATAAGGTTAGTTTAGGTTGTTGGGTACACTTTACACACTTAGTTGATTTTGTATTAGTACACTAGGTTAGTACGGGTGAGTGACATTTGTCTTGTATGGTTTTGGGTAGTCAGTGCAGGTTAGCTAGGGTGTTGAAGACGCCGAAGACCGTGTGTTTCGGGTTTTCTTTTGTAGTCAGATTAGCTTTCCCTCACTGTCCTAGCCAACTCCATTTTGATTGTTATTTTCTTTTCTTTGGCACCACTCTAGTTCCTTACCCTTATCACGCTTCCTAGTCCCTCACCAAAACCCACCTGCTTCCAAAAGAATTATCCTAAATGTTACACCCCTTTACCCCTAGACACTTGGGGTCGTAACACCTGTGAATAGCAGGGACCTGAGCCTCTGGGCTGAGAGATCTCCTTTTAGCTCAACTGGCTGATTCTCTGTTGAGTGACGCTGGAGGCCTGGGTTTGATCCCCCAGCAGTGAAGGGTGCATACCCACATGAGCCCGAAAGCGTTACATTATTAATAATATTTTCTGTGTCGCATTAACATTGGAATGTTCTATTTTACAAGTATAAAAAGAGACAATACACAACATGTCTCCTCCACAGTTTAAGGAGAAATTCCACCAGAGCCTCACAACATTGTCCAATAATAATCTTCTTGTGTCTAATGCTTAGTTTAGCGGGATTTGCGCGATAAGGACAATGGGGATGACATTATCACACCCGGACTGCTACAGTAACACATTAGCAAGTTAAAGCAATTCTATTGAAAAGCCGGGTGTGATAATTGTTTTCTTCCTTGATTTGCTGATCTGTAAGGCCCTTGGGCACAGTGAATGTGAATTCTGTCTTGCATTGTCAGATTGTGAAAAATAAATAAAAGTATTTTAGGAAACTCACGTTTGCACACTCTCCCTTATAAAATAAACATGAAACAAAACAAAAACTAAAAATAAGATACAATCTACAGACATATTACAGACATTTCTAACAAAGACATATCATAAAACATTTACATATATTGTTAAATTTTTACTTTAAATATATACTTTAAATTACTGTAAATATATTACTTTATTTTATACTGTATACAGTGGCTGATATGATTTAGATGCTGTTGTGGTTATTAACTATCAAATACTGTTTTTATAGCTTTTAAAGTTGTGCAATGTCTAAGCAGGAAAACTTTATTATATCTATTTAATTCTATTTTATTATATTTTTATTTATTTTTTAAGAATTAAAAAATCATTTGCCCAGCCTAATTTTAAAGACCTCTACTTGTGAAAATTTTCACAGCCTGTAACATAAAACTATATACACAATACTCCTGACAACAGGAAAATTCCTATTCTTTACTCAGCAGCTTATTTAAAGAGCACCCACAGTGTTCAAGTGGATTTTTTTTACACAGAAGACTGACACAATTTTCTGTTGTGAATCTGTTTTTCTAAGAAAATATGTCAGTCTGTCTTTGGGGGGGAAGGTGGACTGTCTTTCATTGGAAGACTTGCCCTATTCTACTTTGAAAATGAAAAAGCTGAGGAAAAACTTGCGAAGCCAGTTTGTTTACAAACAATGTAGACACAGAGACTCAGACTTTGTGGAGTGAAATTCGGCACAGCCAGCACTCCTGAGAGAGAGAGAGCGCAGAGCAGAGCAGAACAGACCAGATACTGGGGTGCAAAAACCGGGTGATCTCCCCTGACTGTACGCCCGTTTCAAAGTGGGTCAGCTGCACTAGTCAGCGGCTTTCCTAATCCTCGCCCTGATCACTACCAGTCCTGTCCTGCCCCTCGCCGTGTACCCCAGCCGGGTGCTCTTCGGCCGCAGCGCCAGGTGAATGCGCAACATTAATGTAGGGTTTGTGGGTTTGCGCCCTACACCCTGTGGTACTGCTGTGTACATACAGTATGAACATGTTGTCATATTTGAAATATAAAAAATGTCAATATACTGTAGTGTGCACAATATTTGCTATTTTAGTTTTCAAAGAAATGTTTATTTGTTAAAAGAAAACTCATAGCATTTGCTGGATTTGAACACCCGACCTCACGTTTATAAGTAAGTCACATAAACTATCACACCACCAATCCATTCATGTGACAAGTACTGAAACAGCAATACATATATCAGTGGAAAGTTTTATACTCCTGTTTGTGCTACAGTACCAGAATATAATTATATCATTATTAATTTCTTTAGATACGCGATTCCATAGAATATTCCCTATTAATCCAATTCTAAAAGTATGCTTTTGTTTACTCCGATAATGAGCGTATTTGCAGAAAAGGTTAAAAGATCAATTTTCACAACGTATATAAATGTACAGTGATATGGTCAGAAGGATCACGTAAAAACGTTTCTAAAATAAGTAAACTAAGACTTTGATGCTTAAAATGTTTAGGGAGAAATTTAATACTGGTGTGTATTTTTTCTTTAAACTACCAAGACCAGCCATATATAGTACAGCTTACATACAGTAATATGTTTATGTTCCTAAATTAATCTTTTATGAGCATGTGAAAGGCATACTTTGTATGATTGGAAACGAATGCGTGATTGGATCGATGAAATGCTGTGCAATCTTGCTTTCATAAAATATACCAGCTTTTTAATGTATAATGAATAACATGCTGTAATACACAGTTTAAATTTAAAAGTCTAAAGAGTATACAACTTAAATTCTTAATTGAATAAAGACTGTCTCTCAGCAGTGATCGGGATTCGAAACCAGGTGTTTTCTGGTGACAGCTCAAATGCTGTACAGAAGAGGTTAAGCTTTATTAGCTCCACCTGCCGGTTTTACGAGGTAATTCCAGATACCATTAATATAATCTAATTTGCATACGGTATATTGCGACACGCCCACAGTGTTGTACCGCAGTGTACCCCGATCATTTTGAATAGCTGCATCTGTACGTTGATCTCTTAAGCAATGTCCAAGTTTAAAAAAAAACATACTTATTTTATCAAAGATGTGGAATCCACAGTTGTTTGTTAAAAACAGAAATCACAATGCAACAGTATTCACCTTGACACCTTTATGACTTTATGGCTGATGATGTTTTATGATTTGAAATAGTTTAATACATACATGTTGCATATTACAGCACAATACACAATGAAACTCACCAGCAGTACAGCACATGTAATGGAAGCTTCCATGCATGCATCATGAAACAACCCTGAAGACAGCAAGGTATTAAGAACAGCTTTGTTAAAAAAGCAATACATTTAATAACTATCCAAAACACAATATTTTCTGTAAATAAAACATACTTTTTTAATGTGGAACTTTGTTTCCATAATATTCTGCATATCCCTTCAACTTATACATTTACAAATGTAAACCAAGTGTTTTCTTTCTCTGTGTTAATTCCAGGTATGCTGTAATTTCTGTGTACTCGTTTTGAAATCAATTTAATATATTTTGCTTCTTATTCAAACGTATTTTAATATATCTAAAAAACATGAAGTGCATTAATCTAGTTATTTCCATGTCCATAAATCCTGTTAAATATTTGAGTTACGCTTTTTTAATATTAAAAATAGAACTAGCATACTTTATACTTGTCTCAAAATCACATTAATATTTTAACATAGAAATCTATACTTTTTTATATTCTTCTCAAATTCTTCTCCAAATTCAACAGAAAGTGTTTGTTGTTGTGTCAAAATACTGAGCTTTGACTGTAAAACATTCATATGTATGAGGATGCCAGGCTGAGATTTAACCTCATGCACAAATAGACCTTTGGATTTAGGGTTAATTAGCATTTTAATTAGAATGCTGATTTGTTTTCTCTTTTGACCTAAGGTCTCACTACTGAACTCATCGGATATTAGAAAATTCACTTCAGATATTATGCTAAATCATGTAAATGTAAAGATCCCCACAAACCAGATATATTTTATTTCAAATAACAAAATACTTCTGAAAAACAGCAATCCTAATAATACACTGTTTCTATTTGTTTACAGGGAGTGACTGACAGATGCAAAAACTGCCAACAGAAACCACATTTCTAGCCACACATAACTATTAAAGGCAAGGGGAAAATTGCAGATTCCACTTTTTGAGTGAGGGAAATGAATGGTTTCATATCTCTACAGATATCCGTTGTCACAGACGTCCAAAGGGACTAACCGTGGGGAGCAGGAGAGCGGAAAAAGACCCATATGCGTAGCGGCGAGACGGGAAAAAGGCCCGGGCTCATTAGTGCAAAGAGTTCAGGAATGCCGTATAGAAACCTATGCCCTCAGGGAGCGGACGTGGGGCGCCCTGGTGCTAGGCGGGTCTCAGGACATCCGAACATCAATGCTGACCGAGGACAGAATGCAAGACCCGGAAATATATAGCCCAAGGGAAAGAGAGGGACAGGAAGGACAGCAGACTGGAAACTAGGGACAGGACAGAGAAGGAGCGCCCTCTGGCTGCAGAGGGTGTGACATCCGTGAACACTTAGTGGAATTTTGACATGTTGCAGCTATAATCACTGCTGGAGGTCGACTAATCCACTATTAGAGCTATTGTCTAATATTGTATTTTAGTAGGGGTGTTTAGTAATACAGTCCATTTCATTAAATTATTGAAACTCATCTCTCAAAATAATGCATTTTGGTAATGAATTATTACAGTAAATATGGACTGTGAATGAATTATTTCCCCTAGAGCATAAAGTCAAGATAGATATTGACAGTTTGTGATTGTTTTTTTTCTCATACCTAGATCCCAGTTAAATGTACTACTCTAAATCACTGCCCCCTTATATAGATAAAAAAACAAAGAGCATACTCACTATAAATGAAAAGACTTTGTAAACTATAGTTTAAAGTGTTATGTTATCAATTTATTGTTAAAATCACATAGGATATTTATATAGTGCAATCTGCAATATTTTGGGTTTGATTCAGACGAAAGCTTAATGTTTCATCAAAAACTTAAAATAATTTGTTATCATTCCACATAGTCGCTTTAATTGCTGTTCTTTTTATTATTACTGTAATAAGAAATACAATGTCTTCACATTTCAACAATTGGTGCTTTTATGTTTTCAAGGTGCGTTAATAATAATAATAATAATAATAATAATAATAATAATAATAATAATAATAATAATAAAACATATTAGGATCTTGTACATTACATATCTTTGCATTTTAATTGACAAATACATGCTTTTTTGTTTTCCTAAATTATAAATATATTCATAACCAGAACAGTGTTAAAATGTTGAGTGAGACCCGTTCTGTCAATTGCAGTATAATGCAGTACTAACTTCTCTCCAATATGCAGTCAATGTGGTTTATACCAAAATTGACAGTACAAAGTCTTTAAAAATACTTGAATAATGTGAAAAATTAGTGTCATTATATATCGGTGTCTCTTTTACTAAACAATCATGGTACACAAACTTTACAGCACCTATGAATCATGGCTTTGGAAGAATAGAAAGAATAGAAAAAACAGACAACTAATATTCTTCTATTATAATCTCTCTCTATAATATTTATATCTAATTTAAAATGAAATATTTTATTTGTAATTGTGCTGCTCATGCCTCGCATGCACATGAGATGCGTGCATTCTGTCCTCATTCATTACATCCATTTTCTGTCTAATTTAGGATTTTTTTAAGATTGTTGTTTTGACATGAGGCATATCATGGTTCTGCTTCTTATAATTAAATGATCCCCTTCATATTACTTCTAACTGTGCTTGCATACCTTAGGACACTACTGAACACCCTGAAAGACATTTTCCTCTTATACTGCTCTTTTAACAAGCTTCATATCACTACATGGGGCACCATGGGGGATACTGTATATGTCAAGTATGTCATCGCTTTTTTTAACACAGTCTATAGTTAGTTCTCAAGGACACTCTACAAAATTAAATATTGTTGTTATATGCAGATGATTCCACATTCAGGATTCCACATTTGTTCCATTACAAAGGATGCCGAATAACAGTAAAATCAGGGAAATGTGTAATCATCTGTGTTTTTCTTTTTTGTGAATTTATGGTAAACCATCCCATAGGTAATTGCAGCTAAGCTAGAAATGATTTTTTAAAGATTGGTGTGTAGAAGCATTTTTTAGGAAACCAATAATTTGGATGTTTATGTATATAAGATAGATGCACGTCTTTTTCATGGATCTCTAGAATCTTGACATGTTGAGGAGCTGTATAGCGGGATGCATCAACCTCCACGTGGTGGATTAGCATTTGTACATATGTAAAATGGGTAAAGACCTGAATTGTATACCAGGTAGTTTGTAGCAGAAACATGAAACTTCTCCGATACTCAAAAAAAGTCAATGGAGCCTGCTGAAGAATTATGCAATGTCCTTGAAAACTAATGGTGTGAAGCTCTTTTGTTACATCTTATAATGAAATAACAGTTCTAAAGAATGACTTCAGTGTAATTCCCTCCAATTAAGTAATAGTAGAACAATAAATATGCAAGAGGAAATATTTAATATTTTTATGCGCTATAACATGAGGCTAAAATACCTATTATCATACTGTAGATAATATGGAAGCTATGGCAACCTGTGCCAAAAGTCTGCAGTTACTGGACTGATTTGATAATGCAATGATTTGTGGATTTCATTCATTTTCTAATATATGATTATGTTTTTTTTTTGTTCCATGTACTTTAAAAACATTATTCTCTCTTGATAGCATGGAAGTTAAGGACACAAATATGTAATGTAAACATCCATATTCTTAAAAACCACATGCACGTCTTTGTAATTAATGCTTGTAAAGTATAGGCATTTGATAAGGTATATATCATATAGAATGCTGATTGTACAAAATTCAAAAACCCTGCATTACTGGATTCACCCTGAGAATAAAGAGAACACCCATCAATTCAGAACAAAAATGAAAACTTAACAGCTATTGGAAAATCATATACAACTCAGACCTTTGTTTCATTTGTCATTAAAAGTGACATGCTTCCTCATGTTTTCATACACACTGGGGCCAAATTAAAGCACTTTGTAGTCATACTGGATGCATATGAAACTGAACAGCAGACATAGAAAGATATTCAGATAAATATATCATACTATTTTGTCAATTAGGAAATGACAAGTCACTTTTACTTTTGTGCTTTGTGCAAACATTTGTTTCATTATTTTTCATGCATTAGTAAATTGGGACAATGAAAATAATTAGCTTTTAATATTTGAATATGTATTTCAAAATGCTAATATCTTTTGACACAGCATGAATTGTTATTGAGATGAAAGTGAATTGTTCATACTCGGATAATATTTCAAACAAGGCTCAAGTTTACCAATCAGTGCATCTGCTAATATCATAATTACATACATGTATATTATCCAAGCAGATCAATCAGAATAATGTGTTGAATTACACAAAACATAATATATATATATATTATATATATATATATTCCTTCTTGCTATCAAGGATCAAATCTTGAGGGTACTTGCTTCTTTCTGTAAAAGATACGCAAGTAGCTGACAAATATTATAATTAAAAAACATGATTCTTGCCCTGGAATTGCATTGTAAACAAATTTCTTCAATTTAAGTAAATGTGAATTAATTTAAAGTACTGTAAGTTCTTATTAATTTGTATTTACCATCCTTACCATTGCATAAGCAGGTTGATTATATTGTGTGGTCAGAACAAAGCTAATGCAAAATTCTGTTTAGACATTTATTAAGTTAAAAATGTTTAGCCATTTAAACTCAAGCCCTCAATGAATTAAACCAAATTCCAATGCCTATAAATGAGAGCCTGGTGAAGTAGGAATATAATATCAGGTGGAATCATTTTATATACAGTACCTGCATACATGAAAATAAACACTTTTCATAGGTTACTACTAATACATGTATATGAATAAAAAATACATAAGCATTGTGTAAAACTCTATTTTAGGCTGTGCAGTGCCTAAGAGAACATTTTTTTCTCAAGGAAATAAATAGTCAAAATCTAAATTGTTTTTATATTTTAAAGCAAAATAAAATTATTTTTTTGCTCTCCAAACTTTGCTTGTACAAATAAACAATGAGCAGAAAACAGCATAGTGGTATGAACAAAATTAGGTTGCAAGCAGGTATGATCATTTACCCTGCCCTTTTATTTTGCATGTCTTCATATAACCTTTAACAGAAAAGCACATGAATCATCACAAGGCAAAAGATTGCTAAGAAATAAACCAATGTTTAAAAGGACATCCATATACTATATACACTGATGCACAATGAAAATGCAATAGTCATTATATAAATTTCTCATTGGGCACACAAAGTAATTTACATTGAATACTGAGCATGTAGGTTTCTGAATTAATTTAGGAGTATAGTTCTTTGGAGTAATAATGAACTGGTACCAAATATAGCAATTTTATGGAAATATTACGTGCTTATAGTGTTAGTGATGAAAATCGAGTTAAGATTGGCAAACTGGGATCTGTATAAATGGCCGGCATATGAAGGATTTCACAAGGTGTTCTTTCTTTATCCCCAAAACTACCATTTAATTTATCACCTCTCAGGGTTACCTTTATTATTTGTATCAAATGCTCCAATGAGGTGTACAAAAATAGGCAGCTGCATAGGATGCCAGACAGTTGGGCATACATTGATTTCACATATACTCGACCCAATTTCTTTTTATATTGCTGCCTTACATAACCAAGATAATTAATTGAGAACAAACTTTAATTTACAATGTACAATATACCAATCTTTATATCTCTCCAAATACTGCAAACTTCAAGCTAATAAATGAGCAGTAATGAAGAACATGTGACACTCAAACACTGAAGGGGAAGTGTACATTCAGAAGAAGATTGAAGAAAATACAGTGGTTGTTTATCAGTGAATAATGGATCAAAACATGAAAAAGTCTACTAAACCCAATCTGTAGTTTTGCAAAATATGAACAAAATAAGAATTATTTGAAATGTTCAAATATCTTAATATGTATTATATACAGGTAAATGTATTTCATAAATAGCTCAAATGTATTTAAAACAGGTATTTAAGACAACTTCAGAGTACAGAGTCAATATAAATTACAGCTTCTATAATCACAGCACATTTTCAACTAGGTTTGGAACTTCAGGTGACAAGAAATATAAAAAGTGCATTTTTTTAAATGAGGGTAGTCCATTCACCACTCAGATGCATTTGGTTTTTAGTAGTAAATTGTATCTGAAGATCTCATTTAGCTGTTAAGGTGTTTCTTGAAGGAAACAGAGGTACTGGCTTCAATACAATGGCTCTGGGTAGTTTGTTCCAGGCTCTCACAACCCTTTGTGTAAATACATGTCCGCAGTTCTCATTCCTAAGTACACTTCCCCTTAGTTTTTATTTGTGTTCTTTGGGTAGTACTACACTATTGTTTCTGAAGAGGTCCATAGATTTAACTTTATAAATGTTTCTGAGGGTTTTAATATTTGAATCAAAAAACGTTACAGTTTTAAATTTTCAAGATTAAAAAAGATTTAGTTCTTGTTGCCTGCCAGTGTATGACAGAGCATGGGGCATTCCTATATATAGTTCAGGTGGGTAGTTGCATCAGCATGCGTAGGCTGCAAAGGGACAGGTAATGGGTTTATTCCATGCTGAAAGAAAGAAACCGTACACCTGAAGAAGGCTCCACAGCCAAAACATTGTGTTTTCTTTCTTCTCTTTTCAGCACGGAATAAACCAATTACTTGTTCCTTTGATTCCTATATATATCTCATTAGTAGACAAAATCATTGTTCAGAAAATTAAAAAAAAAGTTGCACCCTAATAAACATATATTTTTAATCAAGGTAAATTTTTCAATCTCACTAAGCCACATTAGATATTTATAGTTTATGGTGTTTCTGCCTAAAATTTATATTTTTGCTATTTATGACCCATGTATAGTAATAGATACATATATAATACAGTTTGTGAATTACTCTTTTATATGGAACTTTATTAAAAGTTCTAAAAATTTAATTTTGTTTATTTATATCTATAACTGCTATATCTTGTTAAAAAAATTATGTCAGTTAAACAAAGCTTACCCTTAGTCTGGGTGCAACATTAGCAATTTGTGGTCAATGGGTATTATCCCTCTCTAACAATATATCTGCAATTTATTTAGGCCCATAAGTATCAGCTCTTGTTTCCTTAAGTAAATTAAATACTGACTTTTGATTTTTCACATATTGTAAGTAAAGGCCTATGATTAATTTAATCTTTTATGAACACTTGAGTAAAATATTCATTTAATACTTCTCACTATCATTTTTTCCTATCTTCAGCACTGAGACATTTAATTTAATTATTTGCTGTTCTTTAGCTGCTATTGTATTAAAAAAAGTTACTTGAGTCTTCCATTGCAATCTTTATTTCTCTGACTCTGTTAGCTTTTTAATATCCTTTCTCACATCTCAATGAATTGCCCTTCATTAATCTCCTTTTAAACTAGATGATTCCCAATCATTTTAAAAATTGCTTTCTTTATCCTTATATTCATAAAATATTTATTAAGCCATTTGGACTACTGCTTTCTAAACTTGGGTCTGCCTAGTTCTTGGATGAAACTGTTCTGTGCTTCATTCTCAACTGATTTCACGTCTGTTCTATACCATTCTTTTTCACTTAAGCTCTGAATCAATTAATCATAGTCAGCTTTCCTGAAATTGACCTTTGTTTTTTTTACAGTAACTGATGCATATAGTTTAAAATGCATTTTTTAAATGTTATGATTAAAGCTACCTAATGTTTCTCTCACCTTCGTTTTCCTCCCTCACACCTATTTAATAATAAAAACAATAATTGGTAACACTTATATGGTGCTTTTCTGGACACTCCACTCAAAGTACTTTACAGGTAATGGAGACCCCCCTCCACCAACACCAGTGTACAGCATCCACCTGGATTATGCAATGGCAGCCATAGTGTGCCAGAATGCTCACCACACATCAGCTGTGTGGAGGCGAACAGCGTAATGAAGCCAATTCCTAAACGGGGATTATTAGGAGGCCAGGATTGGTAAGGGCCAATGGGAAATTTGGCAAGGACGCTGGGGTTACACCTCTACTCTTTTCAAGAAATGCCCTGGGATTTTTAATGACTACAAAGAATCAGGACCTTGGTTGAATGTCTCATCCGAAGGACAGCACCGTCACTATACTAGGGCATTAGGACCCCCTATAGGCCCCTCTAATACCTCTTCAAGTAGCTCTCTGGTCTCTCATCCAGGCACTAACCAGACTCACACCAGTTTAGCTTCAGTGGGTTGCCAATTGTAGTTTTAACTACTGATTTGATCCTTGATGCCGTTTCCTAGTTAATGTGAGGAAAATTAGAATATCCAAAGATGTTCATTTCTTCCTTTGCACATAACTGATTTGATTATATTTAATATATATTATATTTTATTTTGTTCACTGCACCATAAGTACAATTTGAATCTGAGAGGTCAAATCAGATCCATGAATATGTTAAATTCCTCTGTCTGGATACTCTTTTTGATGTTTAGTTCTAAACCACCACCTCTTCTATTTATGTTTTTCTATTTCCTGTTTCCTCAGAAGTCTGCATATCTTGGAATGTATAATTCAAATTCCAATTGTGTTGTAATTGACTGCTAATGGAGTAGCTCCTAATTTTTCTTATTTAATCCTTAATTTAGATATAATAATTTAATCCCTTAGTGTTTTTTGTTTTTCTCCGGTATACTATTTTTGTTTCCCTGTATATCTACCCTGCAGGTTCTATCCTCCCATTCTTACATTTCCATTCCTTCTTAGTGTTTTTAAATGTATTTTTAGTTTCTTGCAATAAGCTTCCTTATACTCTTTCAAGTGTAACCCATCACATCCTTACAAATAGCATTAGCCAAATAAAAGTTTCGATTGACTGAAAAATTTGGAGCCTTATTCTGCAAATCATGTTCTCAGTCATGTGTTATGTTTATGGATTAACATTTTCATTTGTTGAACATGTTGTTTTGTAATCAAGCATTGAGTTCAATCAAATAAAATATTTATCTATTTTGTCGATACAGTATATTTATAAAACGTTGCTGAGGTTTCTGGCAATTAAGTGATTCATATACAGTGCTATTACCTTGAAGTAATAAAATCTAACTCTTAAATATAATAAAAATGATCATCCTTACTGATTAATTTGTATACCCCAGAAAAATACAATAATTATGCCTTTAATAGCCCATCCTCTAGAAATCGGAACAAAAATCAGCCCTGTAAATAATCTTTAAAAACACTCAAGAAATTTAAATAAACAAGAACAATTAATGGTACAACCATGCACCACTTAAGTAATTAAGATATCTTGGTTTCTTACAAAATCAGCCATGGGGAGATAACAGACCAACTACCATTAAAACCATTTTGTTTGAAGATGGCTTGATTGTGAGAAAACTTTAATGGAGAATAATAATCAGATGTGCTTAAATAATAATCAGTCTGCTTCTGAGACATCTGCTCTGTGCGAAAAAGGCTATATCCTTAAAGGCAGAAGTACATGGTACCTACACCGATCATGGTACATTAAATTTATCTTAGCCATCTGCCTAATAATTTTCAAACTGCCAAGAGTACAGTATGGGGAATTTCAGGAAGGAATAATCTTCGCAGGGTTAAGTAGCTCACCACTTAAATATTAGGGAGTCATTTGGTGAGAGATAAAATCATCATATTCATTTCACAAAACATCTGAAACTGCAACAGAGAGAGTCGTGGGGTGTTTTAAGCATTTTGTTGCATTATTCAAGCTAACAAATGAGATTTTGGAAGTATTATGATGTGGGGAGGAATCTCTTCTAACACACACACAAAACAAAATGTTTGTTGTAGATTGACGGCATCCTTACTTCTCAGCAATACATTGACAAAATCCCTGAGACACCAGTTTTTCAATTTTTGCGAGCCAATACAGAAGTTTCAATTTTCCAGCCAGACAATATAAGATCACACTATGATTGATTACACCAATCAAGGTTTTGCCATGGGAAGCTTCTTCTTCTGACCTTAATCAAGTAGAAAATCTATTATATCAATATGATAATACCATAAACAAGAAACAGCTTTGCCACTTCACTGGTGCATGATGGAAAAATAGCAAAAAATAACAAAAGAATCCCTCCAGAAATTTACCAAGTCTATGAATTACCATTGCCAAGATTAAAGTAATGCACATTAAGGTCACATGTGATACTAACCTTTTAATATTTTCACTTAAACAATTTGTTCACATTTTCTGTGACTTTGGACAAATTACTAAATTAAATGCATTGGAAACCATAGTTGATTTTACTTTGTGCATCAGTATATGTTTGCTTCACAACACAGATTATTACAAGATACTTTGCAACTTAATTTAGAAAAAAAGGCATCATGGAAATGTCCTAGGCATATTAAAAAGCTTCCACTTCCTTACATTTCAATAGATCATGTGTAATATCAAGTGGGTTTTATTGCTTAACATACTCTGCATACTATACTATCATACAATTCTTTTTAAAGTAATTGGAAAATAAAAAATGCCTAGAACAAGTGAAATAATAGACTTTGTTAAAGTGCATCTTTCAGTTTGACAATTTGACTGTAGGAGGAAGAAATTCATTTCAGGTTTAATGACAACTTTAATTGGGAGCTGAACAAGAAAAAGGTGTTAAAAAGTTTATTTTTTTTTAATTATAATGTGACTTTGACAGTAATACCACCATGCAAAGGACTAAAGAATTATAATAAAGGAATTGCTTTATGAAACAATGAGTTTTAACATCAAAAGAATATCTGATCAATCTTTCTCCAGTTCCATGTCAGACCCTCCCAATATTTTAATAAACATATATACAGTGTACTGAGATTTAATGTGTTCCACAGCTCTGAACATATTAGAATAATTACTGTACACTACTGTAACAATGTGCACTAAACTACATATTTACTTACAATATAAATGTTTATAACAAAGATTTATCCATGTTCAGATCAACTAACAACTGCTAATTTATGTAAAATTAATAAAAAATAAACATTGAATTTATATATCTTAAATGTTCTTCAGTACAACATGATGACCTGCTCCAAAGAATTGCAGTATATATTATATAGAAATACAATGATTTTATTCAAACATATTCCTCAAAGATTACTTTAAGTTAAATTAGATATTATTTATTACAATTTCTCCAATTTAAATAATGTATTATTTAACACAAATCAGCCATTTAATCTTAAAAATTATTCCCTGCAATTTAATATTTGGCCACTAAAAAGAAGTAGTCATACTCATAATGCAAAATACTAAGTGTTACAATGCTAGATTGTTGTTATGTATTTAAAAAGAAAATGTTTTTGTGAATAATTTAAAAAATCTTTAGTCCATAATTTATGGGTTATATACATAATAATTCTTCTCAGTACATAAAAATATACAAATAAGGGCTTGATTTTTATACAGTGTATTAATATAATAATTATAATAATAATAAATCAACTTTCCTTTAAAAAACAAGCCAATGCACAATCTGTAACTGATTGTAATGTATTAAATAATTTTGGAATAATACTAACCAAAGACAGTATATGTACATAATGACAGAACATAAGATTAGATTAGCAATAAAACAGAGTACCAATTTTCCATAGCAATAAAACCCTGTGTAGGAAACAAAATCAAAGCTTTCATAAATATTATCACAGAAAATTAAATACAAAATATTTTGCTATGAAACATCTTTCAAAATTTAAGCACTTGTAGGTATTTTGGTCCATTAAAAAACACTAACTGAAGACAACACTAAGCTATACAACTGCTGCCTACAAGAGCTTATGCTAACAAGCTGAACAAATTGAAGTGCACACATCATCAATGATTTTATTAGTCTCATATCACAAAAATGAAGAAAAATATTTTTAAAGCAGGGATTCATAACATGACTAAAAACATCTGAAGCACAAATATACTGTGTGAAGAAAAATTATCAAAAATGAATATTCTGAAACAATGTATATACAGTACAACCTAATGACAAGTTAATCAAAGAGCTTTGCAGAAATAAATTGGGGAAAAATTCTTAAATAAAATTTAAAAAGCTTGGCTATCTTAGGCCAATTTACCAAAGCACATAGATTAGCAGTTATTTGTTGTATTTGGCATGTCTTCAGTCCTATATTTAGAATAATTTACATTGTGTTTGAACATCTACTTTGACGGTACCAGACCTTTTATGACAGGTTCCCTGTTTAAATATGTAGCCCAGTAAACTAGGTTAAAACTTCCAAATAGAACAGGAAACATTATTCGTGACATCCTATCAATTTTGCTTACACTGTTGAATGTCTTCTTGTTTTCCACTGGTTTGGCTTCTGGTTTGGTCTTGTTTGGATCTGAGGTGGCACTTTTGGATATTGTGGGTAGCACAGAGTCCTTTGTAATATTTGGTGCATAGTTCGCTACTGCCACTGCATATGCATTGTTTTTCTTAATGATGGAGGCCTTTTCTTTCTTCTGTAAAAAGAAAACCAAGAGCATTGATTTTGAAAGGTCAGTTTTGCAGGATTTCTTAACATCAAAATTGATTGATGCATCCAGGGCATTCTTAATAATCATTAATGAAATTACAGAAAGGCTAAGGCATCAATCTGAATTCAAAAAGAAACAGAAGGTCAGATCTGGAACAGTAAAGCACAGTGGTTGCATTTAACTCATTACACCACAGTTCAGAATTATTTGACATAAACATAAATCTGAAAAAAAAAATCAGTTTATACATTCCAATAACATCTTTAGTAATAAACATTCACCTTTTTTTGTGTCTATACCTGGGTAAATGTATACTTTAAAATATGAATTGATGTAAACAAGCTTAATGTTTTTCTTCTTTATTCTTTTTTATGTCTTCTCTAGATTTTTTTATTTTTATTTGTTAATGTAAGCCCTTCTTTTCTGGCTCACATACGTAGTGCAAATGCTACATGTTTCATTGAACTATTCACACATTTTTATTTCAGTCTAAATTTTCCATTTCATTAGCAACATTATGAATGAGTTACTTACCTGTGATCTATACCTTCACCTTGCTGCTCTTATATCATAGTTAAAAGAGTAAGTCAAAACCAAACAATATATCAGTGATGTGATTAACAATTACAGGTCAACTCTTAATTTTCCATTTCTCTCAAAAGGGTACAGTTTTCTATCTTAATTTGATATTTTTTAATAGCAAAAGAAAGTTATTATCAAGGTGGTGAATAAAGTATTAAGGCTATGGGTTCAAGTTCACTATCGATTTTTATGCTTCAGGACTAAAGTGTGATATCTGACACTTAATCATAGCATTCGCTTAAGCTGATAAAGAACTATGCACGTGTTTTAGGCACACATTAAGGGCAGTGTAGATGTTTGTGTGAATTTACTGGCACAATTTTAATTGTAACAGTAAATTGCATGAACCTACTTTGGCTATTAGGAATCAATCAGCAGAATAATAAGTAGTTTTCACGTGGATTCAAAACACACAGGATACATTTATTAATATATACAATTTGTACATAAAAGCACTCAAAGTAAATATATAAAAGTTTGCCTGGATACAAACAGCATCTTGCTATGTGAGGGTTATAAATCTATAACAGATATCAAGAGATACAAAAACAAGGCTTTTACATTGAATATACCATTGTCTATACTAAGTCATTAATTGGACTCATTAATCATACACAACATTCAGACACTCATAAGTGGATAATGTTACTAAGATTAATTAAATTGATATCAGCATATGTTTGGATTGCAATTGATTTCTCAAGATCAGTAATAATCAATATTGAGCTATAAATCTAGCCATTCAGAATGCACAGTGAATAATGTACGCTGTAACATGTAACATGATAGTGTTTTGGTATATCTATGGATATGACTTCAGGTGAATTTTTTTATACTCGATTCACATAGCCGACGTTTTAAAACTACATTACACACTGTTACATTACACCCCCACTGCGAGTTGTGAGTAAACGCTTTAAGCAAAAGTGAGAAACCACTTTAAAAAATCCTAATTTGGAGAAAAAAGTCCTGTATGTAATTTTTTCCACATTGCAGTGTAAAGTCTGACGGTGTAACTTAACAATAAGTAAGACAAACTATTCCACAGATAAATAAAAATTAGTATATGAGTTATTGTAAAACCAGCACAGCAAATGCACATAGACCAAACCTATGAGTACCCCAACAACCAGATCACTGGTACAACACACATGTATAACAATTGCAATATTAGGCAATAAACAGTAGAACCACAATTTTATTTGCCATTGTATTATCAATTACAACAGATACAAAGTTTAAAACAAATCTGAAACCTTTCAAAAACAGAAGTTATTAACCTACTGTATTTCACATGTGCATATAAGATTATGGTGTGACCAGTGGGGGTTTTGTTTTGATTACATTATGAATAAGTCCCTTAGACACATCGTCAAAGGTTTTGAAATGACAAAACAATCAAAACTTGTCACAGATGTCAGAAAGACATGCTGTGGAATGGCAGGAGAGCAAAAAAAGACCCTATGAGGTCAGATGATGTCGGGTAGAAACCTATGCCCTCAGGCCACTGACATACAGTGCCTTGCGAAAGTATTCGGCCCCCTTGAACTTTTCAACCTTTTGCCACATTTCAGGCTTCAAACATAAAGATATAAATTTTTTATTTTATGTGAAGAATCACCAACAAGTGGGACACAATTGTGAAGTGGAACGAAATCTATTGGATTTTTGAAACTTTTTTAACTAATAAAAAAATGAAAAGTGGGGCGTGCAAAATTATTCGGCCCCTTTACTTTCAGTGCAGCAAACTCACTCCAGAAGTTCAGCGAGGATCTCTGAATGATCCAATGTTGTCCTAAATGACTGATGGTGATAAATAGAATCCACCTGTGTGTAATCAAGTCTCTGTATAAATGCACCTGCTCTGTGATAGTCTCAAGGTTCTGTTGAAAGCGCAGAGAGCATCATGAAGACCAAGGAACACACCAGGCAGGTCCGTAATACTGTTGTGGAGAAGTTTAAAGCCGGATTTGGATACAAAAAGATTTCCCAAGCTTCAAACATCCCAAGGAGCACTGTGCAAGCGATCATCTTGAAATGGAAGGAGTATCAGACCACTGCAAATCTACCAAGACCTGGCCGTCCCTCTAAACTTTCAGCTCAGACAAGGAGAAGACTGATCAGAGATGCAGCCAAGAGGCCCATGATCACTCTGGATGAACTGCAGAGAACTACAGCTGAGGTGGGAGAGTCTGTCCATAGGACAACAATCAGTCTTACACTGCACAAATCTGGCCTTTATGGAAGAGTGGCAAGAAGAAAGCCATTTCTCAAAGATATCCATTAAAAGTCTCGTCTAAAGTTTGCCACAAGCCACCTGGGAGACACCCCAAACATGTGGAAGAAGGTGCTCTGGTCAGATGAAACCAAAATCGAACTTTTTGGCCACAATGCAAAACGATATGTTTGGCGTAAAAGCAACACAGCTCATCACCCTCAACACACCATCCCCACTGTCAAACATGGTGGTGGCAGCATCATGGTTTGGGCCTGCTTTTCTTCAGCAGGGACAGGGAAGATGGTTAAAATTGAGGGGAAGATGGATGCAGCCAAATACAGGACCATTCTGGATGAAAACCTGTTGGAGTCTGCAAAAGACCTGAAACTGGGACGGAGATTTATCTTCCAACAAGACAATGATCCCAAACATACAGCAACATCTACAAAGGAATGGTTCACAAATAAACGTATCCAGGTGTTTGAATGGCCAAGTCAAAGTCCAGACCTGAATCCAATCGAGAATCTGTGGAAAGAGCTGAAAACTGCTGTTCACAAACGCTCTCCATCCAACCTCACTGAGCTCGAGCTGTTTTGCAAGGAAGAATGGGCAAGAATTTCAGTCTCTTGATGTGCAAAACTGATAGAGACATACCCCAAGCGACTTGCAGCTGTAATCGCAGCAAAAGGTGGCTCTACAAAGTATTAACGCAAGGGGGCCGAATAATTTTGCACGCCCCACTTTTCATTTTTTTATTAGTTAAAAAAGTTTCAAAAATCCAATAGATTTCGTTTCACTTCACAATTGTGTCCCACTTGTTGGTGATTCTTCACATAAAATAAAAAAAATATATCTTTATGTTTGAAGCCTGAAATGTGGCAAAAGGTTGAAAAGTTCAAGGGGGCCGAATACTTTCGCAAGGCACTGTAGGGAGACATGGTGCAGGGGTCTCAAGACCCGGAAATATATAGCCCCAGACAAAGACAACCCGGAAGGACAAGCAAAGCACTGGGAAACTAGGGATAGGACAGAATAGCTGTAGAGGGTGTGACAAAACTTTGTTGAGTTTGCATGTGAGGAAAGGATAATTTCAGATATGTTATTAATTGCTTGCAAAGTAGCTGATTTTGACCAACTTAAACAGATATGTTTGCTTAAAGAATTTAAAATCTGTCTGCCTGACCATATTGTAACTTATTTAATTGAGCACAAAATTATCTTGCTCTTACAACTGGCTGTGTTAGCAGATGTGTTAACACATGGGAATGTGTTTATTACTTCTGTTCGATCCTCCTCTCAGGGAAGTGATCAACGCTCAACAGTTGTGATACCTACTGTGATATCCAATCTTAACTGAAGATTTGTTTCTTTGAAGGTCTTGTTATGCAAAATATTTTAGACCTATGTATTCACTTATTAAACTTTGATATCCTGTCTGATTAGTCTTTCTATTTGTCCCATTTAGCCAAAACAGTAAAAGCAGACATACTGTAGTTAATCTGAGTGGTATTTAATATATTATAAAACCACTAATATCAATGCAGGACTTACAGCTGCTGCAGTTCATAGCCTCTCATTAATATACATATGTGCTGAACTCTGTGACACTGCACCCTTTTGACTGATTATAACACCTTTCCCAGTCTGGGTGTAGGGCTGAAGTTAGTGTCGTCCTTCCTAAATGTAATAATTGACACAACTCCAATACCACCATGGACTTGAGAGATTGTGAATGTAAAGTGAAAATGTAACATAAAACTATACATAAAATTAATAAACACATCAATATAGTATACATATTAATTTCAAATTTAAATTACAGAAATATATTTGAATATATACAGAGAAATATATGAATAGTAATTCTCACTTTATAAACTTGCTAAAACCACGGATGTGCTTTATTCAGGCCTTTGAGTATAAACAAGTATATACAAAAAAGTATAAACAAAAAAAACTAAGGTTTCTAAAAATGCAACCAGGTACTAGATGTTGTTTAAGAAAAAGTTGTAAATATTCTTACAAATTGCAATGTTTAAAAAGCCTGTGGCTTGAATGCTCTGTGTGTTTTGCTCTCAAGGTTATTGACATATGAAACATCATGTCTCAAAAATAAGTATTTGAATAATACATTGAAATTTGTGAAGTCACCCTCAAAATATAGTTTGCAATTATTAATTATTCACAAATTAATATTCTTAATAATTCTCTGAGATATTATTGTACTTCAGTTATTTTTATTTTAGCTACCACTCTACCTTCACTTTTTATAATCTGGGGTGGGGGGGGGGGTTGTTTCAGTATTTTTAATACCACTTTGTTATTCTAGATAATTATATATGATTTTGTTTTAAGACTTCTTGTAAACTGGTAGAACTGGTTTTTACTCGCGCCATTGACAGTTTTCACGTTTGTTAAATAACATTCATGTTCATGTTATTAATTTATTAATATTATTCACATATTTAACATGTTGTGATATATAAAATATAAAACATGTAAATATATTGTGCATATTATTTAATATTTTATTTTCAGAGAAGGAGTCTTTATTTGTTCAAAATAAAAATAAAAATTGTGCTCTAACCAGGAATTGAATCTAGGACATTTTTAATGATAGGCAAGCACTTCACCACTCTCCCAAAGCATCAATCAGCAATGTAGTTGTACACGGCTAAATAATTCCAAAATAACCAGAAGTAAATAAGGCAAAGAAATTGATGTAGGTTTTTATAAAAAAATAGAATACGGTAGTACTGCCAGTCATTTAAATATATTATATTTTTATGCATAAATTAATATAGTTAATGACTATAACTGTAACTAATAACTATTTTTAATTTTTAGGTACCAACATTTCCATATTACTATTCTCTATTAAGTGGATTTTAAAAAGTACTACAATTTTTTAACATCAATAACAACAGCAAGTATTCATAGAAAATGTTAAAACATTATAGCTTTTTATGAAGTATATATACTTACAGCTATATACAGATGCAGCCATTCAAAGTACGTGGCACACCGCGGGTAATTGGCTAAAGCCTCGCGCATCGTGATGCAAAATACTGCGGTATGTGATTGGTTGACCGACAGGGGCACTTGTGGTGTGTTGGTCGGTCGAGGAAAAGATTTAAATGTTTTCCTGTGCCCGTTTTAGTATTGAATATTTATATGGAATTTTACCACTGAAGGGAAATCTTAGGAGCTGAGCATAAAAAGAATAGGAGCATACTGTCACGCGTGTGAAGGCCATAAACGGTATTAATTTTGGAACATAAACATACAGTATATGGCTGGTCTCGGTACTTTAAAGAAAAAATACACACCAGTATTCCATTTCTCCGTAAACATTTTAAGCATCGAAGTCTTTAACATGTGAAATAGCGTGTAAAAAAGTGGTAGTTTTAAGCTTTTCTGCTAATATAATATGGAATCGTATATCTAAAGAAATTAATAACAATATAATTATATTAGTGTACCGCGACAGAGCTGTGTAGGGCTGTTTCACCTCACTTCATGTGACTTCCCGAGTAGCCTACTGGTTTACGTGCCTGACTAATAACCCACAGGTTGTGTGTTCAAATCCAGTTGGTGCTGTGACTTTTCTTTTAACAAACATTTCTTTGAAAAAATAGAAAAGCAATATTATGGACAATTAATTGACTTCTTATATTTCTAAATATCACAACATGATCGAATTTAAGTCATATTTAATAACAACGGATAGTCACCCTCTTTCCTTCTGACAACTGTTTCTGCTTCTGCATCCTGCTTCTATCATGTGTGTGTGTGTTTTTTAAATACATTTTAGAAAAGTGTAATTTATACTTAAAAGCTGTACACCACCTGCTTTATAGATACATATTGTAATACTTTCGGGTTTCGGATAGGACACAAGAACTCAGACTTGCGGAGTTAAAGCAAGTTAAAGCCTTTATTTTTCTTCTCCGTCACCACCTGCCAGCCCGGCTCTCCCGCACCCCCGACCAGAGACACACAGCCCCCGCCAACCAACAACGCGCGAGAGAGAGAGAAACACCCAGGGGTGCAGAAGCAGGATCCTCAAGAGATCAATAAAGACAACAGAAAAAGATATGTGTACTGTATAAGATACTGTCCATGGGAATCCAAGCTTTTTTATCTATGCCAAGTAGTCTTTAATATTTCTTCATTACACAGTGAAGTCAAAATTCCGGGATGTGCCTATGTAAGCTGGGCAAACGTTCCAAGGTAAAATTCTTCCAGCACGGGGGTACCTTTAAAGAGGAGACGACGACACCGAAATTTTTTGGCATGCATAAAAAACAGCACTTCTGTCAGTAAGCTCTAAATGAAATAATAGCAAACATGCATGAAAAAGCACATTGTGCTGCTGTAATAGTTTAAATTAATTAAAAGTCTAAACACAAGCTTATTTATGGGTTGTAATTTAAAAAAAAGTCCAAAACAGCACTCAAAATGCAATTTAGCGCTTTCTGGCAAGAGGAGACACCCAAATAAATAATGTAACATGCTACTTTTGTGCATGAACATAGTTACTGTTATTTCTTTATATACACGATTCCATGTTTTTTTTTTAATCCGTGGCGGGACCGAGAGTCCATAAGAATTGAGTAATAGGTTTCATTGCGCTTTGACAGATTGTCTTCAAATCAATTGTTGATTTAAAGTTTGACAGTAAATGTTTATATTGTAACGATACTGTACAGCCTCTATTTCTCTATAAAAATCTAAAAGATCGTTTGCGCAGCCTAAGAGGGGGGCGAATGCACTACAATAGATTAGCATACTGTAGAGGAAAAGTATAGGCAGTTTGATATGAGGAGTTTTGAAACCAAATTTCCCAAATTTAATATGTCATTTTCTAGATTTATTGTAAATTGATTGTCCATAATATTGCTATTCTAAGCAAGGAGCGCTCCACCCCACCTGCTGTGGGAAGAGTTGGCTTATTCCTTCCCTGCCTCACCGAGGGCAGACCCTGCCAGGCCCTGGTCGACACTGGTTCGACCATCACCCTGCTGTGGCCCGGTGTCCTGCAGGGCACCGAGGCAGCCGGACCCCCAGGGCGCTCACTGTGCACTTTGGAGCTGTGAGGGTGAAACACCCCTTCTACCTTGCCCCAGTCTGTGAGGACTGTATCCTGGGGTTGGACTGGTTGCAGCAGGTGGGTGGTTGCCTTGACTTGGGCATGAGGGACGGGGTGCTGCGCCGGGGGTGGCGGGTGCCCTCCAGCGGTGAGGTCAGGTGGCAGTTTGTGGTGTTGCAGTCGCTCCGGGGCAGTTCTCCAAGCGGTGCACGGCCAGCCGGAGGCCGCCAAGCAGTGACCTCGCAGTGCACCCCGTCCCTCACCTCCAAGGCCTCCCACAGTGCACAGAGTGCCTTACAGACTGGGTAGGGGCAAGCTTATCTCATCGTACTGGGACTTAGCTCTGTACGGTGAGATAAGCTCGCCCCGACACCCACGGCTCCGACAAGCCAAAGCGACGCCCGCCGCTGTCACCTCCGCTTCCCGCGCCGGTCAACCCACACATCCCCGACACCTCCCACCCCACCCACCACGAGACTGATTCGTTCCCCCTGCCCCACCAACTCTCGCTGGCCCAAGTCAAGGCAATCACCCACCTGCTGCAACCAGTCCAACCCCAGAATACAATCCTCACGGACTGGGGCAAGGTACTGTAGAAGGGGTGTTTCACCCTTGCAGCCTCAAAGTACACGGTGAGGGCCCTGGGGGTCTGGCTGCCTTGGTGCCTGGCAGAACACCAGGTCTGGCAGGGTGATGGTCAAACCGGTGTCGATGAGGGCTTGGCAGGGTCTGCCCTCAATGAGGCCCTTGAGGGTCTGCCCTTCCCTCCTGTTTTCCGACGGCCTCCGGAGTCCCCAGGGCTCTAGCGCCTGGCACTCCCGTGCGATGTGTCCCCTCTCCCCAGATGACAAGCTGTCGTCGCTCCCCCAGCATTGCCGTGCTGGCCATCTCCTCCTCCCCATCTGATTCCCTGTGCACCCCTCCATTGGTGCCCACCAGTCTCCTCGAATACGGCATCAGCCTGCTCAGCCAGAGCCAGGGCCTGCTCCAAGAGGACCGGCGTGGCCAGCATTAAGTGGCGCTGCACCTCAGTCGGCGCCAGGGCCCAGAGAAACGCCTGGAGCGTTCTCCTGGTGGGCCTCCTCCGGGAGAGTAGGGTAACCCTGGCGGGCTAAGTAGGCCACGTCTGTGGCTGTTACCTTCACTGTTACCTGGATACCTCTTTATTTAGAACTCACTCTTCCCCCTGCCTGTCTGGCGTCTTTTAATCCTTCTGTGCCCGGATTACAGTGGGTAAGATGTTTTTCCAAGAAAAAAAGAGAAATTAAAAAAAGAGAAATTTCACCAGAGCCTCCTCTCGAGTCTAATTTTTAGTTTAGAAGGATTCAAGCAGGATTTTAGATTTTAGATTTTAGATGATTTTAGATTCAAGATAATTCCCTATTAATCAAACTTTAAGAGTATGTATTGGCTTGTCCCCCCTCCCGCCCCTCTCTGTGTACAGTAGAGCCTCCTGTCCTGGATGGTGGAGCCCATACAGCTGTGTCTGGAGAGAATCCAGGGTATCAGCTTCAACCACACGGCTGTGCAGCTTGTTCCCCCCTCCTGCCCCTCTCTGTGTACAGTCCAGCCAGTATAGGAGGCTCTACTGTACACAGAGAGGGGCGGGAGGGGGGAACAAGCTGTCCAGCCGTATGGAATGCTACAGAAATCTAAACAGACAATACACACTAGCTGAATATTTGACTGAGATATCCAGACACAGCTGGATGAGCTCCACCAGCCAGGACAGGCAAATAAGATACACTCCACAGACATTCACAACAGCAACATATCATAAAACCTTTGCACATATTGTTAAATTATTACTTGTTTTTCAGGAAGTTAAAAAAAAAACACTTAAATTACTTATCCAGTCTCTCTCGAAAAAAATATTTTTCAAGCAATGCAACAAAAGTCGGGCAATGTGTTTTTTTTAATCCAACATTGACAGCCACATCTTAAATATTGTCAGTCAGCTCTTTTTTCTCTATTTGAATTGTGGCGATTCAAACAACTTGGGATAACAAGTGGTCTCAAAGTCACCGAGCTCACAGAGCTTCAACAACAGATGACAACTTCCTTAGTCCTTCCTTAGTCTTCTTGAAATTGTCAGATTATGAGTGAATAAAAGCATTTTATTAAAAACAAGTTTGTGTTTGTTTGGGAGCTATATTATGTATTTTTCATATGTAAGATATAATGATGTGTTCCTGCTTACGATTGCACGACTTTAAAAGCTAGAAAAACAGGTTTCGATTCACATTATCTGGCGAGCCTTGTTTTGTTAAAGGACAGCACATACTTTGAAAAGACCGCAAATGTATTAGCAAGGGTTAATTGCACTATGGACTGCACAAAGAAATTTAAAATAGTTTTCTTTAGGTGTGAGGGCAGGAGTGAATTGCAGCAGGCATAATCAGCAAATAAATAAGAAAACAAAGAACAGGGCAGGTGAGACGAGTATCCAGAGAGCGAGTGATCAAAAAAAGGAAACAACTGTTACACCCCGGGTTTTCAATGCAATTTTTTTTAACTTGCTAATGCATCTGACACAATTCCTGGCGTATTGTGTTTTAAATAAAATAGGAGTGTCTTTCCCTGGTATTAGCTCATCGGTATGGTGTAAGTTTTATCTGTGCCATACTGTATACAGGTACAGACTTCAAGCTACACCAATGTATCGCTTTGGTAAGTAGACGCACTATGGCCAAAATCATGAAAGTCTGATAAAGACAGTCTCACGTTTGTGGACAGTCTGCCACAAACAAAACATTCCTGTTAGACAAGAGGAATGTAAAAAAAAACAATTACTATTTGTCAATGAAAACCGGTGTGTGTGTCTCTCTCTGCTGGATGTCTCTCTCTCTCTGCTGAACGAATAAAAGCATTTTATTAAAAATGTGTTTCTGTTTGTCTGGGTATTTACTTTGTAATCTGTGGTCTTTTTAACTGTTTTTACATCTACTGTATTGCTTTGAGATGTCACTTTTAAAGGTGACATGTAAAATAAAGTTTTTTATTATTGTTATAGAGAAACATGATCAGATTTTCCCTGGTTCAGGAAAAAAGATCTAAAGTATACTAGTTTGTCACTCTTCTCATTCCCTGTAATCTTTCCACTTGTATGCCATTAGAAAGTACAACAAGTTTCTGCTTTGTCTAAGGATGGTATCAAAAAGGTGTCTAAGTGGTGAGAAAGCTCTGCTTAATGATAATTAGGGGACTTTAAAGTAAAAAGAGATGCTTCATATTGCTTGACACATTTTAAAAACGAAGTTATAAATGCAGACGCTCTCTCGGTGCCGCGCCGGGCTTTTTAAATGGTTCCATAATATCTGGTATACAGAAAAGAAAGCCTAGATAAAAAAGCTTGGATTCTCATGTATCTGATACAAGTATCTTTTAAAAGTCTTTGCTGTGCTCTTGAGGATCCTTGTGATATTTTGAGCTCTGGTTGAATGATGAGTGTCGTAGTTTAAATAATTTTCGTAGTTAGAAATTATGAAATGCTCTGTTAAAAGCAAGAGAGTTTTTATGTCCGTTACAGTAAAAGAAAATGCCTGACAAAGTAGGGCTTGGACAGATTGCAAGTGCTTGTACAAATGTGCTAAAGAAATCAGCAAAAAAAGTAATTCCTTTATCGTATTGGCTACCTAATGTTCTGTCCTCGTTAGTTAGAAAAAAATAAAAGTATTTTTGTTTAAAATGAGGGTTAGAAAGAACGTGGACCAGCGCAATACTTTGAGTTTACAGCTTGTCCAAAGTCATTCATTATTAATACTATTAGTAATATCTTCGGTAAAGGCTTTGATGCATAAAATATTTCTGCATAATTAAAATATTTATAATAAAAGTAGGTTGTGCACTTTTGCCCAACTGAACAATCTTACTTTCATAAAATATACCAACTTTTTAATGACTGATGATTAACATGCTGTAATACACAGTTTAAATTTAAAGCTCAAATGCCGTATATGAGGAGAGAATGCTATTTCCTTAGATAAGCGATTCCATGGGGTTTTTTATTTTAATCTCCGGCGGAACCAGGCATCTATAAGAATCAAGTAATAGGTTTATTCCATGCTGAAAAAAGAAGAAAGAAAACACATTCCATAAGAATCAACGCTTTTATATAGTGGCTTTAAAGGTGGTTTCTCAAAACGCTTTATAGGATAAAAACAACAATAACAACAACAACAGTATTGTATTTCATTGCACTTTGACAGATCGTCCTTAAATCAATTGTTGATTTAAATTTTGACAGTAACCCTAACACTAACCCTATTTAATTTTTTCAAAGAAATGTTTGTTAAAAAACAAAGTCATGGTTCCGGCTGGATTCGGACACCCAATGTGTAATGCATAAGGCAGGAACCTAACCTGCAGCGCCACTGGCAAAGTCACCTGAGGAGTGTTGAAAAAGCCCTACAGAAACAGTATCAACAGATATTGTACAGCCTGTACTATTCTTGTGTTGTGGTACATGAATATAATTATATCGTTATTAATTTCTTTAGATACGCGATTCCATATTATATTCCCTTTTAATCAAATTCTAAAAGTATGCTTGTTGACTCCGGTATCACATTAGTTAAAGACTTCGATACTTAAAATGTTTAGGGAGAAATGGAATATTGGTGTGTATTTTTTCTTTAAAGTACCGAGACCAGGCATATACTGTATGTTTATGTTCCAAAATTAATATAATTTATGGCCTTCACACACGTTACAGTATGCTCCTATTCTTTTCATGCTCAGCTACTAAGATTTCCCTTCAGTGGTAAAATTCCATATCAATATTCAATACTTAAACGGGCACAGTAAAGACATTAAATATACATATACATACTGTATACAGTACAGTTTGCATACAGTAATATGTTTATGTTCCTTAATCAATCTCTTTTATGAGCATGTGAAAGGCATGGTGAATCAGAGATTCTCAAAAATTACTGTACTTTGCATGATTGGAAACAAATGCGAAAACGAAATGCTTTGGTGTTACTTTTACAATGACAATAGGGCAATACTTTGAGTTTACAGCTTGTCCAAGGTCATTCAATATTAATACTATTAGTAATATCTTCGTTAAAGACTTTGATGGCGACAGCTCAAACATGAGAGGTTGAGCTTTATTAGCTCCACCTTGCGGAAATTCCGGATACTATTATTTTACTTGAGGTACTATATGAGAATTTACTGTAACTTGCGGTAGACTGCATCAAGCGCACCGCAAAATAATGCAGTATCGCCTGCTCGTTTTGAATGGCTGCATCTGTACAGTATGTATAATATATTTATATATTGTTGTTGTCAGCTATCATTTTTTTCTTTTAGTTACATCATTCCATATTAATATTCCATATTAAGTGGATTTAAAGATGATAAACAATAGGCAAACAATTTAAATGAGATAACCGTTTCACTAACTTCTAATGCACCAAATGTGCCACCTATCAATCGTCTTTGGCCAGTGAATCACATAACTAACCACACTGCATTACAGACACCACTTTACTGAGAAATGAACATTCTGTGTGGCTACATCTGTATACTCATCCATAGCAGTGGATTCATAACTACTGTACAGGAGAATAAGGGAACAGCTGACAGGGTGCTTTGCATTGTTGTCTAATCCATGCTCAACTTGCTACATGCTCATCCAAACCAGGTGCATCTTGTAATATTAGGAAGAGAGAGGTTCTGCTGATGCTTCATGCTGATAGTAAGTTCTCTCCAGTGGGTTGTTTGGGTTATCATTGAGCTGAACAGGGAAAAAGTATTTGCATATTGATAACTGGTCTAGGTGAGTCACACAAAAGGGGCCAAACTCGGTTGGCTCCCAGAAAATTGGTTACTGCTTAATAATGAGATACTCAGGCGTTTTTAGGAAATTCCAATCATATTGTTCAGGTGATTGAGGAGATACACAGTGGAAGCTAGGTAGTTGTGAGGCCCTGTCTGAAGGCTAAACCTTGGGCAGAAGTATGTCTTTACATATAAGCTCACTCTCTAACTCAGTGATTTCTAAATCATAGACAACAGTTGTGATGGTTCTGTTTCAGCTAGCCAATTTAGTTCATTGGAGAGAATGAGAGTTAGAAGTGATGTGCACTACTTGGGAAAATAAGATTGGTGATTGATTAAAATGTTAATGGGTCTCCATGTTCTACAAGTACCTGGTTGGTTGGTCATCTTGGTGATTGATGACAACCTGTGACTTTAAGGCCATCTTCAAGAAATGACTATAGTTCTGCTAAACATCAAGGTGCTGGGACATCCATCCACTGGGGAGTAGTGGTATTGCCTGGAGTTACTATCCTTGAAGATGTGACTTGTCACCACCAGTAAACTTTGTAAAGCTTTGGAAATTTTTATTTAATATTTAATATTTAATATTTGTGCAATACTAGATAAAACATCACTGTGGAATCAGTCTGTATTATTATGTTTATGACTTTCAGATCACCTTCCAAATTAAACATATTTGCTGCTGCTTAAGTTTGACAAAACAGACACTATGTTCCTTGGTTGTTCACATTACCACATTATTTTTGGATATTGCTATAGATGCAGCTATCTAGAATGTGCAAGGTGTCTGGCTGTATGCCACTGAAGGCAATGCGGTATTCATGACAGCACCACATCATTGTGCCTTTATTTTTCTTATAAATTGATGCAGAACTGCACTCTGTAAAACTGTAATAATACATAATACATAGTGGCTTTAAAACATGATATTTAAAAGCAAATAGTCATGTAAAAAACAAAACATTTTGAGTAGTCATTTGAATGATTTTGTCAGTGGCATACTGTAAGTTTTATTGTAGTTGGAACAAGACTGCATTATGTTTAATTTTTTCTAAAAAAGTAATATTGCAATTTGCTGCCAAGATACAGTGTGCACTGCTCCAATATTTATTTAATATAATTTTAATGAACGCTTTCAGAAAACAGTACTAAATACCAAAAACCAAGCAAAATGTATAACAATCGATTTGTAGCATCCCCAGCTCATGGAAATGTTTCACACTATTGTGCACCGCCATCTTTATTGGTGACATTTTAGATATTAAACTGAGAAGAACATACATTTTTAATCAAATTAATTATATATTGATACAGTACAGTGCATTGTGTGGAATGAACTGGGTTTAAGAAGCCAGCAGAATGTCCTGATCTGTGGCAAA
Organism: Lepisosteus oculatus; assembly: GCF_040954835.1. NCBI lineage: Eukaryota > Metazoa > Chordata > Actinopteri > Semionotiformes > Lepisosteidae > Lepisosteus > Lepisosteus oculatus. The sequence continues at coordinate 55,090,635 of NC_090696.1, forward strand.
ACACACACAATACTCAGGAGCTTGGCAGTGAGAGGAAGAACAAGCAACATAGTGTAAAACCCACACAGACAGGGAAAAACCTGTTGTTTCAAAAGAGCTTTTAGTTTCTTTCTTTCTGTCCGGCCTTGTGGTTGTTTTATGGACAGGTAGTTCTCATTTTGTATTATATCTCATAGTGGTATTATAAACCAATGAACATGGTAACAAATTGCTCCACAGCATAAAGAGCTTTCAGTGTGAGCTTTTTCACACATCAAGATGTATAAAACAGGTACCCACAATATGTACCCTCTTCAAGAGAAATTGCTTCAACATTTTTGATGAAGCCAAATGATTATATAAACTGTGATTACATCTAAGAAAAAGGTAGCTACAGAAAAAAACATAAAATATTTTAGATTTCAATTATACATACTGGCTTTAAAAGTAGTATTTAAAGGTATATAATACACATACAAAACTTCAATGTGGCTTTTGTGGTTCAGTTACTGGCAAAACTAATTTTCTTTACTCTCCTATTGCAGAACAACTTGGAAAAACTTAATGAGCTTGCTTTGCACTGCAATAAAATAAAAATGCTTTCTATCCTGACAGCCCATACATTTTATTTCTTATAAATGACTACGAATCATATATTGTGTTAAATTCTAGTAAATTGTGATCTCTTTTTTAAATGAATTAAACATTTTGATTCAAAGGATGATTGAATTGATTTAAAATAGAGTTTTGACTGTATTTATTCATACTAATTTAATATTTAACATTGTATGGTATATGAAATGAACAAAATGTCAGAATACATATTATTTATAATATTCATTTTATGTTTAGAGAGAGCATTATCCCCAAGTGGCAATTTGTTAAAAAAAGAATACAGCATGTGCATTGTCCAGAAATCAAACCCAGGCCTCCCACATGACAGACCAGAATTTTGCCATTGAACTACTGTAGCTTCACTATTATCGAAAGACCAAACGAGTGGGACAGTGAAATTTATTTTTTGTTACTTCATGTATTTATATTCCATGAGCTACAAGCTTTGCTAAGTGATGGGTTTATTTGATATGAAGTTGTATTTTCCATTACACTGCAAAGAAACAGTATATAATGTGTAAATATTATATATAGACAACAAATCTGTACAATTACTGTATAACTGATGTTATAATTGTTTGGAGAGGAAGTGAAACAATATGAACAAGAAGTATTTTAAAATAAAACAATATTAATTAAAAAAAACACTGCATATAAAAATTACACAAAATATCTGAGAACACACAAAAAACACCATATTATAAATCTAAAATATTTTGTCATAAATATTGAAATGCTGTGGCAAAAGTGTGGTTTCTTCTCCTAAAAAATAATATTTTGTGCTCATTGAATCTTTATGGGATTGGGTAAAACCCAGAACAATGGAACACAGACGATAACTTAACAGATTTTAGTATTTTTTCAAACTGGTCTATTTTAATACATTTCTTTACTGTTTACTTAAAAAGATCTATGGGAAAGGAATCAAGACATAGTTCACTTTATAAAAGTTTGCTTTCCATAGTGTTTGCTCATTCTCCTGAGTTAGTAAAATCTTCAGACATGACTAGTTTACTAATTTTCATTTACTTCTGAATTTCGGAAAGGTTAGCAATGTTTACAATTCATAAATTGATTGACTGGATCACAGAGCAGTTCAATTAAGGTTTCAAAAATTTACTGTACACCTGGAGTCAAAGAAACATCTTCCAGATGGGAGTAGTGTCAATTCACAGTGGAAGAGGTGTGCCGCATACTCCATAATGCTCTAAGCCTTCTTTAGAAAACTCTGTTTTCAAAAGACATTTAGATTTATTTGATTCTATATAAAAACTTTTCAAAAAACAATTGAGAAAAAACAAATTTTTCATATTTGATTATTTATTAATCAATCAGAGAAGGAACAGATAATTCCAAAATAACACCAGAGAAAGTGAAGTTAAAGAAGGCTGATTGGGAATACCTGCAGGTCCCACCCAGCATTGGTGGTTTTCAACCTTGCAACTAAGTGTACATGGAAAAGGTAGTTAAATCAATCATGTCAACATTTTCCCAAAATAAGTACAGCAAGTGGCCAAGTTAAAGAATGCAATGCGGAAAATGTATTTGAAAAAGTGGAAAATTGTTTTATAATTTATATTTTATTTTCAGCTACAACCACCAGCTATATGATTATATTTATATTCAAAAATTAGTAATTGTTAATGTTTTTAAAAATCATTATATGTTGGCTTTTTTATTTTCAGTTACCAAAACTATGCACAACATATCGCATGTTTTATGAAATAGGAAAATAGTACCTTGATAAACCACCAGGTGGAGCTAATAAAGCTTAGCATCTTACAGATGCAGCCATTCAACACACTTTGGTACAACACGGTAGGCGTGTCGCATCAAAACGCGTCATAACGTGTCTCTGTCTGTACTGTATGCAAATTAGATTATGTTAATAGTATCTTGAATCACCTTGTAAAAGCGCCAGGTGGAGCTTATTAGGTTTAACCTCTCGTGTACAGCATTTGAGCTGTCACCAGAAAACATCCGGTTTTTAAAACTGATCACTGCTGAGGGACAATCTTTATTCAATTAAGAATTTAAGTTGTATACTCTTTAGACTTTTAAATTTAAACTGTGTATAACAACATGTTAATCATTATTCATTGTTGGTATATTTTATGAAAGCAAGATTGCTCAGTTGGACAAAAGTACACAACCTACCACCTTTAACATAAATATTTTAACTATGCAGCAATATTTCATGCATCAAAGTCTTTACCGAATATATTACTAATAGTATTAATAATGAATGACCTTGGACAAGCTGTAAACTCAAAGAATTGCCCTGGTCAACATTCATTGTAACCGTCTTTGTAAACGAAAATACATTTCGTTGATCGTTCTTTCATTCTTTGTTAATAGAAAGCTCAGGCGGGGAGTAAGTTCAACCCCGCCCTCCAGCATTGGAGTCACATGCTCAATCCATTACACCACCGTGTCACTTGATAGCTTAAGCTATAACTGAAAAGGGCAGGCAAAATGTTTCCAAGTAACCACGGATGAATGAGTCAAATTGATGCAAATGTTTACAAAGAAAGTGGACTACAGTAATAATTTGAGCTACAGATGCAGCCATTCAAAATAAGCAGGCGATACCGCATTATTTTGCGGTGCGCTTCTCGCGGTGTAATGCAAGTTACCGGATATTCTCGTACAGTACAGCATGATACCGCAAGTAAAATAATAGTATCTGGAATTTTCGCAACGTGGAGCTAATAAAGCTCAACCTCTCATATTTGAGCTGTCACCATCAAAGTCTTTACCGAAGATATTACTAATAGTATTTATAATGAATGACCTTGCACAAGCTGTAAACTCAAAGTATTGCCCTGGTCTACATTCTTTTTTTCATTGACCGTCTTTGTAAAAGTAACACCACAGCATTTAAAATAAATCACACATTTATTTTCCAATCATGCAAAGTACAGTAATTTTTGAGAATCTCCGATTTACCATGCCTTTCACATGCTCATAAAAGAGATTGATTTAGGAACATAAACATATTACTGTATGCAAACTGTACTGTATACAGTATGTATATGTATATTTAATGTCTTTACTGTGCCCTTTTAAGTATTGAATATTTATATGGAATTTTACCACTGCAGGGAAATCTTAGTAGCTGAGCATAAAAAGAATAGGAGCATAAAGCGTGTGAAGACCATAAACGATATTAATTTTGGAACATAAAAATACAGTATTACAGTATGTAAACTGTATATGGCTGGTGTCGGAACTTTAAAGAAAAAACACACACCAGTATTCCATTTCTCCCTCAACATTTTAAGCATCGAAGTCTTTAACATGAAATAACGTGTGTATAAAAAGTGGTAGTTTTAAGCTTTTCTGAGAATATGCTCGATACCGGAGCAAACAAGCATACTTTTAGAATTTGATTAATAGAGAATATAATATGGAATTGCGTATCTAAAGAAATTAATAACGATATAATTATATTAATGTACTACAACACAATAGTACATGCTGTACAATGTCTCCTGACACAGTATGTGTAGGGCTGTTTCACCACTCCCCACGTGACCTTGTGAGTAGCGCTGTTGTCTAGGTGCTGAACTTGTAAGTGAGAGGTTGATTGTTCAAATCCAGCCGGCGCCATGACTCTTCTTTTAACAAACATTTCTTTGAAAAAATAATTTCTCCCCAAACATAATTCTCTTTGTTATATTTGAGGACAAAATTAATTTATTCAGTTGGAATTAGCAAGCTAGATTATTATTATAACTATATTATTATATTATATTAATTAGCAAGCTCTCATAATGAGAATAAACAGCCATCTGAGGATAGTAAATTAAATGCATGTATTATATAAAAACCTATGTTATCTATCTACTTCCTTTTCTTGTCACAATGGAATATTTCCACCCTTTAGTAACAGATAAGAGCTGTTACAATTGCTGTTAAAAACCACACCTTCATGCATATTGTGAGTGGAATATCTTTCCCTGAACTGATAATAGCATTGAATAATGTGGTATTGATGGATATCTCTAAATATTGAGTACAAGTGACTATGCCAATTTCACCAAGCAAAGAGAGTTGCTTTCCGTTTAGGATAGCGACCAGAGTCCTTTATCATAAAATGGGATTTTTAACCATTACCAATTCTGAATACTGCAAGTTTTTACTAGAACCTATTAGTCCTACTGTACCGATATAGAAAGCACATATTAAATTAGGGAATTTTGGTTTCAAATACCTCATATCAACGATGCCTATACTGTTTTCCTCTACAGTATGCTAATCTACAGATGCAGCCATTCAAAGTGCGCGGTACAGACACGTACCGGAGGTAATTGGCTATGGCGTCGTGCATCGTGACGCGCGATGATGCAAAATACCGTGGTGCGTGATTGGTTGACCAACAGGGGCACTCGTGGTCCGTTGGTCTGTAGTAGAAAGACTTACTGTAAACGTCTTTACTGTGCCCGTTGTAGATATTGAATTTTACCACTGAAGGGAAATCTTAGTAGCTGAGCATAAAAAGAATAGGAGCATACTGTAACGCGTGTGAAGACCATAAACGATATTAATTTTGGAACATAAACATACAGTATATAGCTGGTCTTGGTACTTTAAAGAAAAAAATACACACCAGTATTCCATTTCTCCCTAAACATTGTAAGCTTCGAAGTCTTTAACTAACGTGATACCGGAGTCAACAAGCATACTTTTAGAATTTGATTAAAAGAGAATATAATATGGAATCGCGTATCTAAAGAATTTAATAACGGTATGATTATATCCGTGTACTGCGACAGGGCTGTGTAGGGCTGTTTCGCATGCCTGATCATGTGAGCTGTCTTGTAGCCTACTGGTCTAGGTGCGTGACTACCATCTGGCAGGTTGTGTGTTTGAATCCAGCTGGTGCTAGACTTTTATTTTAACAAACATTTCTTCGAAAAAATAGGTAAGCGATATTATGGACAATCAATTGACTTTTATATTTCAAAATATCGCAACATGATCGATATTTGCGATATTTTGAACATATCTTCCCTTCTGACAGCGGTTCCTGCTTCTATTGTGTGTGTGTGTGCAACAGAGTAAATTTTTATAGAGAAATGGAGGCTGGACAGTATGCGTTACAATATAAACATTTATATTGATTTAAATCGCAAACGCGTGTTTAATTATGTGTTTTTTAATCATAATCAGGCTAATGCATTTCTACATTTTCTGTATGAACCAGCTTAGAGGTTCATACAGAAAGAAAGCTTGTGTTTAAATTGAGTGTAAGGTAATTTATGCTTCTAAAGTCATGGTCAGTATTTATTATTGTACTGTGCTGTAAACGTTTTCTGTGCCTAGTCACATTATATTATAGCGTTTTTATTGCGTTATTAAATCTCCCATTATTTAAACTGCGACACTGATCATTCATCTCTAAATAAACGTTATTTTATATAGTGTTTTAAGCGAATAGGTAATTAGATTGCTCATAAACCTTATCGCTTTTTCTACATAAACACAGCGTGATTGCTCTCTGAAAATGCTTTTCCTTTATTTTTAAAGTAGGCTCAGATTTCAACTATAGATCGTATTATTATAAACTTTCTTGGAAAAATGTATTTTATGTAAACCATGTTTGCTATTAATTCATTTAGGGCTAAAATACGTTCATTGTCTTCCAATCGAGTCGAGTTTACATTGGAAGCCTGCCACACCCGGACTGTTAAACCAACGCATTAGCACGTCAAAGCCCATTGAGCCAGTATTGTCTTTAGTATTCCCCCCTTCTCCCCTCAATTCAATTCAATTCAAGGTGTTTTATTTGCATGACAGATGGGTACAAGCAGTGTTGGGTATGTATATTGTAACGCTTATGGCAGACAGGCACTGTGTAAGAGCTGACGCACCAGAGCAGCGCACCGAGGGAGCGTCTGCATTTATAACTTAGTTTTTAAAATTAGTCAAGCAATATGAAGCATCTCCTTTTACTTAGTGCCTGAGCATACTGCAACGCGTGTGAAGTCCATAAACGATATTAATTTTGGAACTTAAACATACAGTATATGGCTGGTCTCGGTACTTTAAAGAAAACATACACACCAGTATTCCATTTCTCCCTAAACATTTTAAGCATCGATGTCTTTAACTAACGCGATACCGGAGTCAACAAGCATACTTTTAGAATTTGATTAAAAGGGAATATAATATGGAATCGCGTATCTCAAGAATTTAAAGACCAGACAATCGCAAACGCGTTTTCAATAAAATTATTTTATTCATTCAGCAGTTTGTGAGAGGGACATCTAGCAGGGAGAGACAAACACACCGGTTTTCATTGACAAAATTGTTTTTTTTCAATCCCTCTTGTCTAACAGGAATGTTTTGTTTGTGGACAGACTGTTAGGCAAGAGGAAAAGATCGCCTCCTCCTACGAAGCATTTCGTTGATCCGATCACGAATTATTTTCCAGTCGTACGCAGCAAGGGTTGAGAATCTCCGATTCACCATCGTACTAATGGTTTCCCGGGGATTGCAAGGCAAGGCACTTTTGCCTCTGGACCCATCGAAATTTACAGACGTGGTCCACCCCCAGTAAATTTCAAAAGTCACAAGATTTCGAAACACGAGGGCGGGATAGCGGTCGGCTCTTGCTTTCCCGTCTATGCCGATGCACTGCAAGTACAACCCCCCCTTACAACCCCCCGATTAAAAAATAAACACATTCCATAAGAATCAGCGGTTCTACAACATATATCGCCTTTAAAGGTGGCTTCTCAAAACGCTTTATGGGATAAAAACAACCAGAACAGCAGCAACAACAATATTGTATTTCATTGCACTTTGAAAATTGCATTTGAGCACGGTTTTTGACTTTTTTTAAATTGCATTTTGGGCGCGGACAGCACATACAAGGGTTAATGAACTGCGCACCTCACCGTGCCAGGCCACCACTGCGTCACACCACACAGCTGCCAGCGCACTTCACCGTGCCAGGCCACAACTGCGCCACACCACACAGCTGTCAGCGCACCTCACCGTGCCAGGACACCACTGCATCACACAGCTGCCAGCGCACCTCACCGTGCCAGGCCACCACTGCATCATGCAGCTGCCAGGGCACCTCACCGTGCCAGGCCACCACTGCGTCACACCACACAGCTGCCAGCGCACTTCACCGTGCCAGGCCACCACTGCGTCACACCACACAGCTGCCAGCGCACCTCACGGTGCCAGGCCACCACTGCATCACCCACCTGCCAGTGCACTTCACCGTGCCAGGCCACCACTGCATCACACAGCTGCCAGCGCACTTCACTGTGCCAGGCCACAACTGCGCCACACCACACAGCTGTCAGCGCACCTCACCGTGCCAGGCCACCACTGCATCACACAGCTGTCAGCGCACCTCACCGTGCCAGGCCACCACTGCGTCACAACACACAGCTGCCAGTGCACCTCTACATACCAGACCACCACTGCATCACACAGCTGCCAGCGGACCTCACGGTGCCAGGCCACCACTGCATCACCCACCTGCCAGTGCACTTCACCGTGCCAGGCCACCACTGCATCACACAGCTGCCAGCGCACTTCACTGTGCCAGGCCACAACTGCGCCACACCACACAGCTGTCAGCGCACCTCACCATGCCAGGCCACCACTGCATCACACAGCTGTCAGTGCACTTCACCGTGCCAGGCCACCACTGCATCACACAGCTGCCAGCGCACTTCACTGTGCCACGCCACCACTGCGCCACACCACACAGCTGTCAGCGCACCTCACACAGCAAGACAGGTTTCGATTCACATTAGCTGGCGAGCCTTGTTAAAAAAAACAATGATAATGTAACATGTCACTGTTTGTTCATGAACAAAGTTATACTGAGATTTCCTTAGATACGCGATTAAAAAATAAATAAAAATTTGAATCTCCTGCGGAGCAGGAGATTCAAATTGTTTATGGACTTCACACGCGTTGCAGTATGCTCAGGCACTATGTAAAAGGAGATGCTTCATATTGCTTGACTAATTTTAAAAACTAAGTTATAAATGCAGACGCTCCCTCGGTGCGCTGCTCTGGTGGGTCGGCTCTTACACAGTGCCTGTCTGCCATAAGCGTTACAATATACATACCCAACACTGCTTGTACCCATCTGTCATGCAAATAAAACACCTTGAATTGAATTGAATTGAGGGGAGAAGGGGGGAATACTAAAGCCAATACTGGCTCAATGGGCTTTGACGTGCTAATGCGTTGGTTTAACGATCCGGGTGTGGCAGGCTTCCAATGTCAACTCGACTCGATTAGAAGACAATGAACGTATTTTAGCCCTAAATGAATTAATAGCAAACATGGTTTACATAAAATACATTTTTCCAATTTTTCAGAGAGCAATCACGCTGTGTTTATGTAGAAAAATCAATTAGGTTAATGAGCAATCTAATTACCTATTCGCTTAAAACGCTATATAAAATAAAGTTTATTTAGAGATGAATGATCAGTGTCGCAGTTTAAATAATGGGAGATTTAATAACGCAATAAAAACGCTATAAAATAATGTGACTAGGCACAGAAAACGTTTACAGCACAGTACAATAATAAATACTGACCATGACTTTAGAAGCATAAATTACCTTACACTCAATTTAAACACAAGCTGTCTTTCTGTATGAACCTCTAAGCTGGTTCATACAGAAAATGTAGAAATGCATTAGTCTGATTATGATTAAAAAACACATAATTAAACATGCGTTTGCGATTTAAATCAGAACACGATTTAAATCAATATAAATGTTTATATTGTAACGCATACTGTCCAGCCTCCATTTCTCTATAAAAATTTACTCTGTTGCACACACACACAATAGAAGCAGGAACCGCTGTCAGAAGGGAAGATATGTTCAAAATATCGCAAATATCGATCATGTTGCGATATTTTGAAATATAAAAGTCAATTGATTGTCCATAATATCGCTTACCTATTTTTTCGAAAAAATGTTTGTTAAAATAAAAGTCCAGCACCAGCTGGATTCGAACACACAACCTGCCAGATGGTAGTCACGCACCTAGACCAGTAGGCTACAAGACAGCTCGCATGAACAAGCAGCCGAAATAGCCCTACACAGCCCTGTCGCAGTACACGAATTCTTTAGATACGCGATTCCATATTATATTAGCAGAAAAGCTTAAAACTACCAATTTTTAAACACACGTTATTTCATGCTAGTTAAATATTTCGATGCTTAAAATCATTAGGGAGAAATGGAATACCGGTGTGTATTTTTCCCTTAAAGTGCCGATTCCTGGAATCTGACAGGCTGACACCCCTCTGAAGTGGTTCCATAAAATCTGGTATACGGAAAAGAAAGCGTTGATAAATACAAGTGTCTTTTAATACACTCTTTGCTGTGCTCTTGAGGATCCTTGTGATATTTTAAGCTCTAGTTGAATGATAGGTGTCGCATTTTAAATCATTTTCGTAGTTAGAAATTATGAAACGCCCTGTTAAAAGCAAGGAAGTTTTTATGCCCGTTGAAGTAAAACAAAATGCCTGACAAAGTATGGCTTGGACAGATTCCAAGTGCTTGTACAAATGTGCTAAAGAAATTATACTTTGAGTATACAGCTTGTCCAAAGTCATCCATTATTAATACTATTAGTAATATCTTCGTAAAGGCTTTGATGCATAAATATTTCTGATAAAGGTAGGTTGTGTACTTTTGTCCAACTGAGCAATCTTGCTTTCATATAATATACCAACATTTTAATGACTGATGATTAACATGCTGTAATACACAGTTCAAAATTAAAGGCTCAAATGCTGTACATGAGAGGTTAAGCTCCCCCTGGCAGTTTTACAAGGCGACGCCGGATAGTTAGTCACGTGACAAACGTGAACTGCGTGATACCCCGGTGGGCGTGTCGCGGTATGCCGCGAAATACCTCACCCATTTTGAATGGCTGCATCTGTATTATAGCGCTTTCGCCCTGGGCAGCAGCCGAAGAGTTAAATAGGATAGCTTTAACTTGCTAATGTGTTGGTGTTGCAGTCTGGGTGTGGCAAGCTTCTAATGTCTCCTGACTTCAGCAACAACCTTCTTAAGTTTATGCAGGTAAATAATTATTAGGAATGATTTTTTAATCTATCAATGTTAGATTAAAAAAAAACACATTGCCCGATGTTAGAAAGCATCTTGCATTACATTGCTTGAAAAATAGTTTTATTTCGAGAGACTGGATAAGTAATTCAAGTGTTTTTTAACTTCCTGAAAAACAATCATTTAACAATATATGTAAATGTTTTATGATATGTCGCTGTTGTGAATGTCTATAGAGTGTGTCTTATTTTTAGTTTTGTAGCCAAAGGGCCTTGCAGATCACATCAGATTCCCTTCCCCCAATGGAAAGACAGACAAATGTTTTCACTGCTTATTAGTTGCTATTCACCGCGCGGCAAGCAGCTCCAATATCAGGCGTAAGCGATAAATACTGTATATTTAGCTGAAAAGCTGTACAACGCACGAATTTCGTTACTCTAGGAGGTTTCGTGAAAAAGCTACAGGTGTGCCAATTGCAATCGTTTTTATTTTTAAAGACATTTTAGCAAAGTCATGTACCATAGGCGTATGGTAATTAAAAAAACATTAATACTTTCGCCTGGGTTTAAATAAAGTTGATGTTTTCTCTTTTGGCTAGGCTCCACCAATCAGGAGAGGAGGCTCTACTGTACATAGTGAGGGGCGGGAGGGGGGAACAAGCTGCCCAGCCGTATGGTTGAAGCTGATACCCTGGATTCCCTCCAGACACAGCTGTTTGAGCTATACCAGTCGGAACAGGAGGCTCTACTTTTCACAGAGAGGGGCTGGAGGGGGGAACAAGCTGCCTAGCCGTGTTGAATGCTACAAAACCCTAAACAGACAATACACACAAGCAGAATATTTGACCAAGATAAAAAACAACAAAAAGAAACAGACCCTGACTAAGTACAGGTTCAGTGTCCACAGCCTGGCCATAGAAACTGGGCGACACAGGCAGACCTTGCTGCCCAGAGAGGACAGGCTGTGCTCCCACTACCAGCAGGGAGAAATAGAGACACAGGTGCACTTCCTACTGCACTGTGACAGATACTCTGGGATTAGAGAAACATTCTTCCCTAAATTCAGAAATCTAATCCCAGAGTTCCCACACCTGCCAGAATTACAACGGTTCCAATCCTACTGGGAGAGGGAGGAAGGAACTCAGTGGAACTGGCAGCCCAGTATGGCAGCCCAGTATGTGATCTCCTGTCACAGGAACAGTGAGCCTGTCTCCCAATAATGCTCCTTATGTCTACAGTATATGTCAATATTTTATAATATGTCTTTGTTGTAAATGTCTGTAATATGTCTGTAGATTTAATATTACTTTTATTTTTTGTTTTGTTTCATGTGAATCTCATTATTTTATTTGCTTTGGCAACACTGATTGTACCCATCGGTCATGCTAATAAAGCACCTTGAATTGAATTGAAATTGAGACAGGGCGAGCGAGAGAGAGAGAGGGCGAGCGAGAGAGAGAGAGAGAGAAACACCCAGGGGTGTAGAACCAGGGAACTATTTACATGTAAAATGTGTGATCTCCCCAGACTGTACTGATTTCACTGTGGGACAGCTGCACTGGTCAGCGACCTTCCTATACCCAGCCCTGACCACTTCCACTCCTGTCCTCCCGCTCACCGCATACAAAGCGCGAAAGCGCTATAATAGATTAGCATACAGTAGAGGAAAATAGTATAGGCATCATTGATATGAGGACTTTTGAAACCAAATTTCCCAAATTTAATATGTGCTTTTCTATATTGGTACAGTGGGACTAATAGGTTCTAGTAAAAACGTACAGTATTCAGAATTGGTAATGGTTAGAAATCCCATTTTATGATAAGGGACTCATATAACCTTCAATACCACATAAATCAACGCTATTATCAGTTCAGATATTCTGCTCACAATATGCATGAAGGTGTGGCTTTTAACAGCAATTGTAACAGCTCTTATCCATTACTTAAGGGTGGAAATATTCCATTGTAACAAGAAAAGGAAGTAGATAGATAACATAGGTTTTTATATAATACATGCATTTAATTTACTATCCTCAGATGGCTGTTTATTCTCATTATGAGAGCTTGCTTTGTTGGAATTAGCTTGCTAATTCCAACTGAATAAATTAATTTTGTCCTCAAATATAACAAAGAGAATTATGTTTAGGGAGAAATGATTTTTTCAAAGAAATGTTTGTTAAAAGAAGAGTCATGGTGCTGGCTGGATTTGAACAATCAACCTCTCATTTACAAGTCCAGCACCTAGACAACAGTGCTACTCACAAGGTCACATGGGGAGTGGTGAAACAGCCCTACACATACTGTGTCAAGAGACATTGTACAGCATGTACTATTGTGTTGTAGTACATGAATATAATTATATCGTTATTAATTTCTTTAGATACGCAATTCCATATTATATTCTCTATTAATCAATTTCTAAAAGTATGCTTGTTTGCTCCGGTATCGAGCATATTCTCAGAAAAGCTTAAAACTACCACTTTTTATACACACGTTATTTCATGTTAGTTAAAGACTTCGATGCTTAAAATGTTAAGGGAGAAATGGAATACTGGTGTGTGTTTTTTCTTTAAAGTTCCGACACCAGCCATATACAGTTTACATACTATAATACTGTATGTTTATGTTCCAAAATTAATATCGTCTTCACACACTTTATGCTCCTATTCTTTTCATGCACAGCTACTAAGATTCCCCTTCAGTGGTAAAATTCCATATAAATATTCAATACTTAAACGGGCACAGTTAAGGCATTAAATATACATATACATACTGTATACAGTACAGTTTGCATACAGTAATATGTTTATGTTCCTAAATCAATCTCTTTTATGAGCATGTGAAAGGCATGGTGAATCAGAGATTCTAAAAAAATACTGTACTTTGCATGATTGGAAACAAATGCGTGATCTGATCAACAAAATGCTGTAGTGTTACTTTTACAAAGATGTTCAATGAAAAAAAGAATGTGGACCAGGGCAATACTTTGAGTTTACAGCTTGTCCAAGGTCATTCATTATAAATACTATTAGTAATATCTTCGGTAAAGACTTTGATGGCGACAGCTCAAACATGAGAGGTTGAGCTTTATTAGCTCCACCTTGCGGAAATTCTGGATACTATTATTTTACTTGCGGTAAAGACATTTAAATCTTTCTATGACCGACCAACGCTCCACTAGTGCCTTTGTCGGTCAACCAATCACGTACCACGGTATGACGCGCGATGACGTAGACAAATGCCCGCGGTACGTGTTTGTGCTGCACAGTTTGAATGGCTGCATCTGTATATGAAAATAAATCAATTATTAATTTCTTTAGATTAATTTCTTCAATATTATAATCCAATTCTAAAAAGAATGCCTTTTTTACTGCGATAAGGAGCACAAGTATTCATATAAAAGGTTAAAACATTATAACTTTTTTATAAAGTAGATAATATAATCAAAAGGAGCACATAACAACTTTTCCAAAATAACCACAGTAAGTAATTAACTTTGATGCTTAAAATGTTTATGAAATGGAATACTGGTGTGTATTTTTTATTTAAACCACTAATACCAGCCATTTACAGCTTACATAATATGTTTATATTACTAAATTAATGTCATTTATGACATTCGGAGATGTTATGCTCCCGTTATTTTTGTGCTCAGCTACCAAAATTTTCCTTTTTTGTTGTAACATTACATATTAATATTCAATATTAAGCAGATTTAAACATGCAGAGTAAAGAGATTAAATAAAGCAATCATTTTGTATATAACAACCAATGCACCAAGAGTGCCACCTGTCGGTCATTTTGTCCAGCCAATCACATACTGCGGCATAATGTGCTAATCTGTAGATAATTTTGCGCAGTACGGGGTTTTATCATGCAGTTTGAATGGCTGCATCTGTACATGAGTCCATATTAAGGAGTAAAAAAGGCTTTCAGAATATTATGGTACTGTACTTCCGAGTACAATTATTTAGTAGTCTAATATGAGAGTGTTATCTACTGGATCCAGGCTCAACATGTGGCATGTAATCCCCGTCACAGAAAAAAAACAGTACAGCCATGTTATATTTTTAAGTGGTACCTAAGCTATGCATTTTTTCTAAATGTGATAATTAGACTGACAAAAGTATATAATATGAAACTACCTTTTCACTAACATTTAACACAGTCCTTTCAACCTTCTTTAGGCAGTGAAGCTAAAAATTTGGAATAGGGTGCAGTATACTGCTGTTTGCTTCTTCTAACGCATGTTTGATACAAATTCTAAATGGCTGCATCTGTAACTTTAATATGTTAATTAAAAAGCAACAATGAGAACAATGGTATGATCATACTCTTTAAAATTAAACATCTATTGATTATTATTTTTCTTTCTTGTGCAGAATATTGCCCTTCAGTGTTTTATGCCAGAACATCTTTATCTTGTTGCCAACTGGCTATATTATTAATACCTTGATTAAAGGTTTCAATGAACTTTATTGAAATCCTGTACACTATATAAAATGTGTCTGCTTGTGTTTTAGCTGGAAACATTTTACTTGATCATTTTAAGTCATACCTTACATTCCGTCTTTTGGTTATCTGGAATTTTAACTTTTGCTTGATTACTAATATCGTTTTGATTATTCTAACTCTGTCATATTTGAAGTATGTATGGTTATTCTGCTGCCTCATACCACACTACAATCTGAAGATCTCTCCAAACAAATGTATTCCCATGTCAAGTCTTTGTTCCATGGAATAAAGGTCATCTGCAACTTGATCCCAAGATTTGTCTAAATTTCTTTCCCAAGTGTCATAGATGATCTTATTTTAAAGTGATTCATGTAAAATTATTTTGTTTGCTGTGGTCTTTTCATTGAAATGTTTGTATATTATTTTGAGTTGGAATTTAAAAATAATCCATTCACACATAATTAGAAACTGGAAACTGGAACTTGAAGTCTTGGAAGCAAATAGCACAAGGCAGAAAAACAGTCAGTCCAGGGCACTTGCAGGGTAAACACTTAAACAGACACATATTTTAGATACCAGTTAATGTAGCTAGCAGGTTTTTGAAAGATTGGAGGAAACTGAAGAATCACTGGCAGAGCATGCAAACTTCACAGAGTATCCCAGGTAGGAATCAAACCAGGATGCTAAGAAATGCAAAGCAACTGCACTTACTGAAACATAACCATGTTGCACCTGAGAAAATTCACCAATGAAGATTTTATTATTTGGCTGATGTTTTTACCAAAAATACCTTACATTATCAGCTAGGAGACATTAATGGAGCAATTAGGATGATTATTTTTGCTCAAAGGTAAAATAGTACTGTCCCACCTGGGACATGAACCCAAAACGTTGTTGTTACAAGTCCACTACTCAATTGTACTATCTAACAAAAATGTAGTCATTTAGTTTAACACCAAATAAGACAAAGAAGAGGCACGATTCAAAACGTTTTAATAGATATTGGTGTAACTTGCCTGGCTGAGGAGAAAGATAGCTCAGCTGAGAGACCCTATAACACAGATGCTAAACTCAGAAGTTACGAAAACTAATGATAACACATGAACAAGGATATAGTTAGTAGGTTGAATATTGATTGAAAATATTAGACTGAATGCATAAGAAGAAAAATATCCAAAAGAAGCCATAATACCATTAAAAAGAATATTTTAGGACATGCTGTATTTATGTATCCCAAGATAAACAAGATACAGTGAACCACATAGCAGAGTATGCCGTATTGTAATGTAATGTCTTTCACAACATGAAAGTTAAGTACAGATACAGCCATTCAAAATTCATGGTACAACCCTGTACCACACGCAATTACCTCCAGTACACCACGGTACATGATTTGGCTGGCCAAAATGACCCACAGGAGAACTCGTGATGCATTGATTGTTAGTGAAACGATTGAATCATTTAATTTCTTTACTGTGCACGTTTTAATCTGATTAGTACTGAATATGTATATGGTATTTTACAAATAAAGGGACATTTTATTAGCTGTACATAAAAAGAAGAGGAGCATAACGCATCTGAAGGTGATAAACGATATTAATTTAGGAACATAAACATTACTGTATGTACGTAAACTGTACTGTGTATGGCTGGTCTTGGTAGTTTAAAGAAAAAATACACACCAGTCTTCCATTTCTCCCTAAACATTTTAAGCATGAAAGTTTTATGAAACGGTACCCAAATATGCGATTGCTGTATAGAATGAATTTTAATTTAAAAAAATTATTTAACACGAAAATTAAGCTGTTTATGTCTTCCGCCTGAGAACAGTCACCAGATGCTACCCAACACAGAAACACAGCCACTAACTAGCAAAGAGAGGACATTAGCTAGCCAATATGATAAAGAAATAAATGATTATTTTGTTTATTTCTTTTGCACATTTATTTGAACATTTCCATCGATTGTACAAGCACTTGGAAACTGTCCAATCCCTAGTTCATCAGGCATTTTCTTTTATGCTGCGGGCATTCTCCCGGTGTGGCGCCAGTCTGTGTCTTCTAGGATATAATGGCAGCGAACTCTTGTTTTTATGTCCACTATAACAGACAATCTCCTTTGCTTTTAACCGAGCATCTAACCCCTCTAATTGGAGAAAAAAGACGTGCTGGTTTGCTATACATACTATACAAGGAAGATGATTTCGTTCTATTCGAAACGTGTATTTTAAACGTTTAAGAAGTAAAAACCTTACAGCGTACACAGATTTCTAAACTGATCAGGATTGTTATCTTTGTCTTATCCATAATAATGTTCACCGCTCTGTCCAGCAAATTAATAATAAACTTTATTTTATATAGCGTTTTAAATGAATAAGTAATTAGATTGCTCATAAACCTAATCACTTTTTCTACATAAACACAGCGTAATTGCTCTCTGAAAATGCTTTTTCTTTTTATTTAGGCTCAGATTTAAACTATAGATTGTATTATTATAAACTTTCTTGGAAAAATGTCTTTTATGTAAACCATGTTTGCTATTAATTCATTTAGGGCTAGAATATGTTAATTGTCTTCCAATCGAGTCGAGTTGACATTAGAAGCTTGCCATGCCCAGACTGTTACACCAACACATTAGCATGTTAAAGCAATTTCATTGAGGAGCCTAGCTTTCTTAGCTAGTAAGTACTGTACTTCCTTGGTTTTGGAGGGGGGAGGTGTCTTTCGCTGGAAATCTCACCCCCTTCTACTTTGAAAATACCTGTGAAACCGGTTTAATTAGTCACAGCCAGCACTCCCGCAGAGAGGGGGGTTGTACTCGTTAATGTCTTAGCTGGAACACATCATTATATCTCATTTTGTATTTCTATAAAAAAAATGTTTGCCCAGCTTAACACTATTGTTGTTATTGTTTTTATCCTGTAAAGCGCTTTGAGGAGCACAGCCTTCTCACCACTTAGATTACTTTTTGATACCATCCTTACACAAAGCAGAAACTTTGTGTATTTTCTGATGACATACAAGTGGAAAGATTACAGATTTTAATCGTCTTTTTTCTGAACCAGGGAAAATCTGATCATGTTTCTCTATAACAATAATAAAAAACTTTATTTTACATATCACCTTTAAAAGTGGCATCTCAAAGCAATACAGTAGATGTAAACCACAGATTACAAAGTAAATACCCAGACAAATGCAAACGCATTTTTAATAAAATGCTTTTTTTCATTCAGCAGAGAGAGAGCGTAAAACCTGGGCGTAACAGCTGTTCCTTTTTCTGATCACTCACTCTCTGGATAAACGTCTCACGTGTCCTGTCCTTTGTTTTCCTAATTTGCTGATTATGCCTTCTGCGATCCACTCCTGCCCTCAGTCTAAAGAAGACTATTCTAAATTTCTTTGCGAGGTCCATTGTGCAATTAACCCTTGTTTGTGCTGTCCTTAAGGTGATATCACATAAAGGTGATATGTAAAACAATGTTTTTTTATTATTGTTATAGAGAAACATGATCAGATTTTCCCCGGTTCAGAAAAAAAAGATCAAAAGTAAACTAGTTTGTCACTAGTATACTTTTAATACAGTCTTTGCTGTGCTCTAGAGGATCCTTGTGATATTTCAAACTCTGGTTGAGATCCTTGTGATATTTCAAACTCTGGTCAAACGCTTTACAGGATAAAAACAACAATAACAGCAACAACAACAGTATTGTATTTCATTGCACAGATCGTCCTTAAATCAATTGTTGACTTTTCTCTTTACCACTGAACTTGTTTGGATTGACTGAGCTCCGTTCTATACCACACAATGATCCCCCCAGGGTCTCTGCCCCAGGGTGATTTGTTTTTTTTTGACAGAGGGTAAAAAACTCTCTCTCTCGTTTGTCCCCCCCGTGTATTGTCTGTTTTTTTTGTGCTGTCCTTTGACAAAACAAGGCTCGCCAGATAATGTGAATCGAAACCTGTTTTTCTAGCTTTTAAAGTTGTGCGATGTGTAAGCGGGAACACATCATTATATCTTACATTTGAAAAATACATAATATAGCTCCCAAACAAACGCAAACGTGTTTTTAATAAGATGCTTTTATTCACTCATAATCTGACAATTTCAGGAAGCCTAAGGGAGGACTAAGGGAATTGTCATCTGTTGTTGAAGCTCTGTGAGCTTGGTGACTTTGAGACCACTAATACTAAAGCTAGTACTTTAATATTCTTTTCTGTATGTTTAACAATAGTGGGTACTGGCCTAATTCGGCCCTGCTCCCGTTGTTAGGTGTTAATGTGATGTTGTTAAGTGTGAATTTGTACCTGTTTCCCTGAGGTCTGGCTTTATTTCTGGAAAACCATAACTCTGGTCTTGTCCAGATTGACTGTCAGCACCCAGGTCTGACAGTGCTGCTCCAGCAGTGCCAGGTTCTGCCGCAGCCTCTGTTCTGTGGGCGACAGCTGGACCAGGTCATCTGCAAAGAGCAGGAACTCGATTTCTGTAATTAATGCAGATCAGTTAATCAAGGGACAAAACAATTATTGCGCCCGGATCCTCAATGGGCTTTGACGTGCTAATGCGTTGGTTTAACAGTCTGGGTGTGGCAATGATTTGTATTATTGTTATAGAGAAACATGATCAGATTTTCCCCGGTTCAGAAAAAAAGATCTAATGTATACTAGTTTGTCACTCTTCTCATCCCCTCTTTGCTAAATGGCTTTTGAATAGAGTCACATGAAGAGAGAGGTGAAACAGCCCTACACATCCCTGTCGCAGTACATGAATATAATTATATCTTATTAATTTCTTTAGATACGCAATTCTTTTAATACAGTTTTTGCTGTGCTCTTGGGGATCCTTGTGATATTTCGAGCTCTGGTTGAATGATAAGTGTCGCAGTTTAAATAATTTTCGTAGTTAGAAATTATGGAACGCTCTGTTAAAAGCAAGGGAGTTTTTATGTCCGTTGCTGTAAAAGAAAATGTCTGTTTTTATGTCTGTTGCAGTAAAAGAAAATGCCTGACAAAGTAGATTGATTTTTTGAATCCCCGGCGGAACACATTCCATAAGAATCAGCGCTTTTATATATCCCCTTTAAAGGTGGCTTCTCAAAATGCTTTACAGGATAAAAACAGCAATAAAAGCAACAACAACAATATTGTATTTCTTTGCACTTTGAAAACCAAGTAATAACTATATGTGCAAACGTTTTATGATATGTCACTGTGGAGTGTATCTTATTTGCCTGTCTGTCCTGGCTCTCTCGCTCCCCCTCTCCCCCTCTCTCCCTCAATTCAATTCAAGGTGCTTTATTAGCATGACAGATGGGTACAATCAGTTTTGGGTATTTACTTTGCTTTGAGATGCCACTTTTAAAGGTGATATATAAAATCAAGGTTTTAACTTGCTTTAACTCCGCAAGTCTGAGTTCTCGTGTCTGTCCTATCCGAACTCGAAAGTATTACAATATGCATCTTTATAGCAGGTGGTGTACAGCTTTTTAGTATAGATTACACTTTTCTAAAATGTATTTAAAAAATAAAAATGATTACAATCTAATCTTTCCACGTTTTATCCCAAGATCCCACTAAAAATACATCTAAACGGGGAGAAAGCTATGCTGAAAGTTTATTAAGATACTTAGAAGACAAAGATATCAATTTATGTTGCATTTGTCTGATTGTGAATCAAAAAACATATATATTTAAACCCGCGTTTGCGATTTAAATCAAAACGCGATTTAAATCAATATAAATGTTTATATTGTAATGCCTAGGTGACTATTCATTGTTATGAAAATGACTTACATTCGATCATGTTGTGATATTTAGAAATATAAATTTGTTTGGTGCGAGTGAGGTTTTATTTAATCTCTGACTCAAGGAAACGTTTAATCTTTTCAAACAAATGTTTGTTAAAGGAAATTCATGGCTCCAGCAGGATTTGATCACAGATGGTGTGATATGGGAGTCAAGAACCTAACCCACTGCACCACCGGCAAGGTCACATGCAGGGTGCTGAAAAAGCACTACAGAAACATTATCAACAGACAATGTACAGTGTGTACTATTCTTGTGTTGCGGTACATGAATATAATTATATCGTTATTAATTTCTTTAGATACGTGATTCCATATCATATTCCCTTTTAATCAAATTCTAAAAGTTAGTATCTCGTTAGTTAAAGACTTCGATGCTTAAAATGTTTAGGGAGAAATGGAATACTGGTGTGTATTTTTTCTGTAAAGTACCGAGACCAGCCATATACTGTATGTTTATGTTCCAAAATTAATAAAGTTTATGGCCTTCACACGAGTCACAGTATGCTCCTATTCTTTTATGCTCAGGTACTAAGATTTCCCTTCAGTGGTAAAATTCCATATAAATATTCAATACTTAAACAGGAATCATGTATCTAAAGAAATTAATAGCAATATTAATTTAAGGATCTAAATATACAGATGCAGCAGTTCAAAACAAGCAGGCGATACCGCATTATAATGAGGTGCGCTTGTCGCGGTGTAACGCAAGTTACTGTATTAATACCATATATTCTCGCATAGTACCACATGGTACAGCAAGTAATATAATAATATCCGGAATTTCCGCAAGGTGGAGCTAATAAAGCTCAACCTCTCATGTTTGAGCTGTCGCCATCAAAGACTTTACCGAAGATACTACTAATAGTATTAATAATGAATGACCTTGGACAAGCTGTAAACTCAAAGTATTGCCCTGGTCCACATTTTTTGTAACCGTCTTTTTAAACGAAAATATTTTATTTTTTCATTGACCGTCTTTGTAAAAGTAACACTACAGCATTTTGTTGATCCAATCACGCATTTGTTTCCAATCATGCAAAGAACAGTAATTTTTGAGAATCTCCGATTCACCATCCCTTTCACATGCTCATAAAAGAGATTGATTTAGGAACATAAACATATTACTGTATGCAAACTGTACTGTATACAGTATGTATATGTATATTTAATGTCTTTACTGTGCCCATTTAAGTATTGAATATTTATATGGAATTTTACCGCTGAAGGGAAATCTTAGTAGCTGAGCATAAAAAGAATAGGAGCATACTGCAACGCGTGTGAAGACCATAAACGATATTAATTTTGGAACATAAACATACAGTATTACAGTATGTAAACTGTATATGGCTGGTGTCAGAACTTTAAAGAAAAAACACACACCAGTATTCCATTTCTCCCTAAACATTTTAAGCATCGAAGTCTTTAACTAACATGAAATAACGTGTGTATAAAAAGTGGTAGTTTTAAGCTTTTCTGTGAATATGCTCGATACCGGAGCAAACAAGCATACTTTTAGAATTTGATTAAAAGGGAATATAATATGGAATCGCGTATCTAAAGAAGTTAATAACGATATAATTATATTCATGTACTACAACACAATAGTACACGCTGTACAAAGTCTCTTGACACAGTATGCTTAGGGCTGTTTCACCACTCCTCATGCGACCTCATGCGCTGTTGTCTAGGTGCTGGACTTGTAAGTGAGGGGTTGGCTGTTTGAATCCAGCCAGCACTGTGACTTTTCTTTTAACAAACATTTCTTTGAAAAAATAATTTCTCCCTAAACATAATTCTCTTTGTTATATTTGAGGACAAAATTAATTCATTCAGTTGGAATTAGCAAGCTAATTCCAACAAAGCAAGCTCTCATAATGAGAATAAACAGCAATCTGAGTATAGTAAATTAAATGCATGTATTATATAAAAACCCATGTAATCTATCTACTTCCTTTTCTTGTTACAATGGAATATTTCCACCCTTTAGTAACGGATAAGAGCTGTTACAATTGCTGTTAAAACCACACCTTCATGCATATTGTGAGCAGAATATCTGAACTGATAATAGCGTTGATTGATGTGGTATTGATGGATATCTCTAAATATTGAGTACAAGTGACCATGCCAATTTCACCAAGCAAAGCGAAATATACTGTAGTATAAACTGAGTTGCTTTCCGTTTAGGATAGCGACCAGTGTCCCTTATCATAAAATGGGATTTCTAACCTTTACCAATTCTGAATACTGTAAGTTTTTACTAGAATCTATTAGTCTTACTGTACCAATATAGAAAAGCACATAAAAGTCTTTAACTAACGTGAAATAATGTGTATAAAAAGTGGTAGTTTTAAGCTTTTCTGCGAATACGCTCGATACCGAAGTAAACAAGCATACTTTTAGAACTTGATTAATAGGGAATATAATATGGAATCGCGCATCTAAAGAAATTAAAAAGGATATGATTATATTCATGTACTACAGCATCATGTGACTGTGCAAGTGGTGCGATGGTCTAAGTGCCGGACTTCTAAGCGAAAGGTCAGCTGTTCAAATCCAGCTAGTGCCACCACTTTTCAAATAAAAATTTCTTCAAAAAACTAAAATAGCTAATATTATTGGCATTACAGATGCAGCCATTCAAAATGCACGGGCGATACTGCATTATTTTCCGGTACGCTGTACGCAGTCTACAGCAAGCTACCGGTAAATACCGCGAGTTACCGGTAAATACCGCTAGTTACCGTAAATTCTCCTATAATACGACAAGCAAAATAATAGTATCCGGAATTTCCGCTAGGTGGAGCTAATAAACCTCAACCTCTCATGTTTGAACTGTGGCCATCAGTCTTTAACGAAGATATTACTAATAGTATTAATAATGAATGACCTTGGAGAAGCTGTAAACTCAAAGTATTGCCCTGGTCCACATTCTTTTTTTCATTGACCGTCTTTGTAAAAGTAACGCCACAGTATTTCACAATCACGCATTTGTTTCCAATCATGCAAAGTACAGTAATTTTTGAGAATCTCCGATTCACCATGCCTTTCACATGCTCATAAAAGAGAATGATTTAGGAACATAAACATATTACCGTATGAAAACTGTACTGTATACAGTATGTATATGTATATTTAATGTCTTAACTGTGCCCGTTTAAGTATTGAATATTCATATCTAATTCTACCACTGAAGGGAAATCTTAGTAGCTGTGCAGTAAAAGAATAGGAGCATACTGCAACGCGTGTGAAGGCCATAAACAATATTAATTGTGGAACATAAACATACAGTATATGGCTGGTCTCGGTACTTTAAAGAAAACATACACGAAACATGGTTTCATTATGACCAGAATCGGTCTTGAGATATTTTTAACTTGATTTACAGTATTTGAGAGGTATGTCTTAACACCGATACTACAGTGCTTAAGTACTGCTCACGTATATGTTTCTAGGTTTATATTATGCATTTCATATGGTCAAATTACTTTTGAGCAACTAATAAGAAGCGCGAAACGGTATGCGTTTTAGTTTCGTTTTGTGCTCGGACTCTGCTTTTAACAATGTCGCCGTGGATTGATTAGAGATATCAAGTACATACAAGTCATTTTTTAATGTTGTAGTTTGTCTTGTAAAAATGTTACGAGTACATCATCTATCAACAATTACACAGGTTCTGTTTCCATATTGCGGATTTTGGTTACGTAATATTATTTTCTAGAGTTCACGTTGTGAATATATGATTTGGGAAACAGAGCCGCAAAGAAGTACATTATGGGTTGTTGTTTTGTTTTTTTTGCAGTTTTGTCTAGAACAAGCGATGCTTAAACCTTTGTCTGATTCTTGTGAAACTATCCACACGACAGTTACAGTACCTAGGAGTTGACTTCAGTGATGTCACTGATGGGATGTTTCTAAAAATCTATCCTCTGTAAAACGTCTTCTCTAGTTGTCCTGCATATGTATTCGCTAATGAAGCTGTGTGTTCTGAGCCTGGATCTCTACATTTCTGTATGAACCAGCTTAGAGGGCTAAATACAGCTTGTGTTTAAATTGAGTGTAAGGTAATTTATGCTTCTAAAGTCATGGTCAGCATTTATTATTGTACTGTGCTGTAAACTTGTTCTGTGCCTAGTCACATTATTTTATAGCGTTGTCAAATCTGGTGGCGCTGTGTGTTAGTTTCCTGACTCCCATGTCACATGGTCTGTGATTGAATCCCATGGAACTATGACTTTATTTTTTAACAAACATTTCTTTGAAAAAATGAAATGTTTCCCTTGGTCAGAGATTAAATAAAACCTCACTCGCACCAAACAAATTTATATTTCTAAATATCACAACATGATCGAATTTAAGTCTTTTTAATAACAATGAATAGTCACCTATGCGTTACAAAATAAACATTTATATTGATTTGAATCGCGTTTTGATTTAAATCGTAAACGCGTGTTTAAATATATGTGTTTAAAAGCGATATACTGTATAAAAGCGCTGATTCTTATGGAGTGTTTTCCGCAGGGGATTCAAAAACATTTTTTTTTTAATCGCGTATCTAAGGAAAATTGCAGAATAACTTTGTTCATGCACAAACAGTGGCATGTTACATTATAATATGGGTGTCTCCTCTTGCCAGAAAGCTCTAAATTGCAACGTAAATTGCAAAAATGCACTTGGAATCTGTCCAAGCCCTCCTACGAAAATTATTTAAACTGCGACAATGATCATTCATCTCTAAATAAACTTTATTTTATATAGCGTTTTAAGCGAATAGGTAATTAGATTGCTCATAAACCTAATCGCTTTTTCTACATAAACACAGCGTGATTGCTCTCTGAAAATGCTTTTCCTTTATATTTAGGCTCAGATTTCAACTATAGATCGTATTATTATAAACTTTCTTGGAAAAATGTATTTTATGTAAACCATGTTTGCTATTAATTCATTTAGGGCTAAAATACGTTCATTGTCTTCCAATCGAGTCGAGTTGACATTGGAAGCTTGCCACTCCCGGACTGTTAAACCAACGCATTAGCATGTTAAAACGATTCTATTGAGGAGCCCAGCTACCACTTAACACTGTACTTCCTACTTTGAAAATACCTGTGAAACCGGTTTAATTCGTCACAGCCAGCACTCCGGCAGAGAGGGGGTTGTACTCGTAAAGTAGAAGCAGGCGAGATTTCCAGCGAAAGACACCTCCCCCCCCCCTCAATAACCCAGTAAGCAGTAATGCTTTAAGTTGAAAATTGAGGTGGATTGTGAGGATGATAAAGAGGATAAACTGGGATGGGAGGAGGGTTTGGTTTTGGATAAGGGGCAGGATTACGATAATTGGAGGAATTTGCGAGAGTATAATGGTTTGATATATTTGATTTTGTATTGTGGTCGTTATCTATGTTTTTGGTTGGTATTATGTTTATATGGTTGTTTTTGTTGGTTGGTTGTTATTATGGTTATTAATAATATGATCTATAGTTGAAATCGGAGCCTAAATAAAAAGAAAAAGCAAGTGATTAGGTTTATGAGCAATCTAATTACTTATTCATTTAAAACGCTATATAAAATTAAGTTTATTATTAATTTGCTAGACAGAGTGGTGAACAGTATTATGCATAAGACAAAGATAACGAAATCTGTGTACGCTGTAAGGTTTTTACTTCTTAAACTTTTAAAATACATGTTTCGAACAGAAAGAAATCCTCTTCCTGGTACAGTACTGTATGTATAGCAAACCAGCATGTCTTTTTTTTCCAATCAGAGGGGTGTCAGATGGTGTCAGCCAATCACCATTCTGAAGCCCTACCATAATCTCTGGTATGGGGAGACCCCAGAATTCTGTCCCATAGTTTAGACAGATGATAGATACTTTTATTGATCCCGTGAGGGAAATAAAGTAAATCATTTTCATTTTAGGAAACTATTAAACGCTCGGTTAAAAGCAAAGGAGATTGTCTATTATAGTGGACATAAAAACAAGAGTTCGCTGGCATTATATCCTAGAAGACACAGACCGGCGCCACACCGGTAAAATGCGTGATGAACTAGGGATTGGACAGTTTCCAAGTGCTTGTACAATCGATGGAAATGTTCAAATAAATGTCCAAAAGAAATAAACAAAATAATCATTTATTTCTTTATCATATTGGCTAGCTAATGTCCTCTCTTTGCTAGTTAGTGGCTGTGTCTCTGCGTTGGGTAGCAACGGGTGACTGTTCTCAGGCAGAAGATCGTGTTAAATAATTGTAATTTCGTGTTAAATAATTTTTAAAAATTAAAATTCATTCTATACAGCAATCACATATTTGGGTACCGTTTCATAAAACTTTCATGCTTAAAATGTTTAGGGAGAAATGGAAGACTGGTGTGTATTTTTTCTTTAAACTATCAAGACCAGACATACACAGTACAGTTTATGTACATACAGTTATGTTTATGTTCCTAAATTAATATTGTTTATGACCTTCTTTTTATGCTCAGCTACTAAAATTTCCCTTTAGTGGTAAAATTCCATATAAATATTCAAAACTAAGCGGATTAAAATGTGCACAGTAAAGACATTAAATGATTAAATCTTTTCACTACCAACCAATGCACCACGAGTGCCCCTGTCGGTCACTTTGGCCAGCCAATCACTTACCGCGGTGCCCTCCGGGTAGGTTACTGTACCGTGGGTTTTTACCGCGCATTTTGAATGGCTGCATCTGTATATTGACAGTGATAAGTTCTTGTTTTGTGCTGGGTTTAGCAGTTTTCCAAACATAGTCTTTCAGCGAATGCCATAACATCTCTATTGGATTTAAATCTGGGGAGTTTTCACCCAGTTCACTCCTTCTGCTATAAGCCTCACCCTTGCTGCTGTGTGTTTCGGATCATTGTCTTGAAAGAGACGGTGCCTTTATCAAAAGTGCTCCCTGATATATGGAGCAGCATGCTGTTTGACCACCACTTCCTCGTCACAAAGCTTTAGAGAACTTAACATTTTTATTATAAACAAATTGTAAATACGCCGTTTACATAGGCATTATTAATTTTTCACTTGAGTGTATGGAGGATTGTCAGGTGTCACTGAGAGCAGACCCCCCCTCTTAGGCTGCGCAAACGATTTTTTAAATTTTTATAAAGAAATGGAGGCTGTATGCTTTTTATTGTCAAACTTTAAATCAACAATTGATTTAAAGGTGATCTGTCAAAGTGCAATGAAATACAATATTGTTGTTGTTATTATTGTTTTTATCCCGTAAAGCACTTTGAGAAGCCACCTTTAAAGGTGCTATATAAAGGCACTGATTCTTATGGAATGTGTTTTCTTTTTTCTTTTTTTCAGCATGGAATTAACCTATTGCTTGATTCTTGAAGTCCGGTTACACCAGGGATTAAAAAAAAACATTGATTCGCGTATCTAAAGAAATAAGTATAATTATATTCATGCACAAACGGTAACATGTTACATGATTAATTTGGGTGTCTCCTCTTGTCAGAAAGATCTAAATTGCATTTTGAATGTGTTTTTTGACATTTTTAAAATTACAACCCATAAATAAAGCTGATACTGTTTAGACTTTTAATTATTTTAAACTGTATTACAGCAGTACAATGCACAATGCAACGTAAATCCCTACCTTTGTCTTCTGTGTAATAATGTTCACCTCTCTGTCCAGTAAATTAACAATGGTAATAATAATGAACTTTATTGTATATAGCGCCTTTAAAGGTGGCTTCTCAAAGTGCTTTATGGGATAACAACAACAGAGCTGTTAAAATTCCATGCTGAAAAGAGTGCATATGTCTCCTCTATAGCGCTTCAGTTTACAGAGAAATTCTGCCAGAGCCTCACAACATTGTCCAATAATACTCTTCTTTTGTCCAATTTTCAGTTAAGCAGGATTTTAGCTGCAGTATCTGAATATAATTATATTGTTATTAATTTCTTTAGATACGTGATTCCATATTATTTTCCCTATTAATCAAATTCTAAAAAGCATGCATTTTTTTACTGTATTCACAGAAAAGGTAAAAATATTATTACTTTTTACAAAGTATATAAACTTAATATAGTCAGAAGGAGCACACAAACACTTTTCCAAAATAACCACAGTATGTAACCAAATGAAAGACTGTTTCCACAACCTTTATTATATTAAATGTCTATTTTTGAGACAGGGTGTTCCACACCCCTGTTTAATTTTCTACAACTCCCTCTATATTCCATGTTCTAACCTTTTGTATGATTACAAAAGTACTAACATAGTTTTTTAGAATTTGATTAATAGGGAATGTAATATGGAATCACATATCTAAATAACTTAATAATTATATTGTAAGATTTAATTATATAAATATATATTATTACCATAGTCTACTTTCTGTGTAAAAATCTGCATCATTATGACTCATTCACTCACTGACTACATAGAAACATTTTTCCTGCCCTTTTCGGCTATAGCCTAAGCTGCCAAGCAGCTTGTTGGCATAATGTCTTCAGAGTGTGATTGGCTTTTTGGAAGGTTGGTGGGGTTTGAATCCTGCTCAGGAGACAAGTTCTCCTTTAAAAAATATGCATTTAATATTATGTACATTATATTGATGTTTTTATATATCATGTGTGACATGAACAATTTAACATTCTCTGGCACAATGGGCAACTGATTCTTTTAAATTTAAAGAAAATCCAAAATAAGAAATAGCCTGTCCCTACCTTAAATTGCATGACTTTCAAATACATGAAAAAATGGGGTTAGATAGTTATTTATGAGTTTAGATAGTTATAGACGATATAGACTTTTATACATGATCAACTTAGAATCCTTATGTAAGATGGATTTTTTACTTTTTAATTAAACATTGTATACTGTACAGATGCAGCCATTCAAGGTTCATGGTACAAACCTCTACCGCACACATCTACCCACAAACCACTGTGGTTAACTGCCAAAATGTGATTGACTAGCCAAAATGACCGACGGGCACTCGTGGTGCATTGGTCAGAAGTGAAAAGATTGAATAATTTAATTTCTTTATTGTGCACATTTTAATCCACTTAGTTTTGAATATTTATATGAAATTTTACCACTAAAGGGAAATTTTAGTAGCTTAACATAAAAACAATAGGAGCATAACACATCTGAAGGTCATAAACGATATTAATTTAGGAACATAAACATATTACTGTATGCAAACTGTACTGTATATGGCTGGTCTTGGTAGTTTAAAGAAAAAATACTCACCAGTCTTCCATTTCTCCCTAAACATTTTAAGCACGAAAGTTTTATGAAACGGTCCCCAAATATGCGATTGCTGTATAGAATTAAATTTAATTAAAAAAAATATTTAACACGAAAATTAAGCTGTTTACGTTCCTCCACCTGAGAATATAGTCACTCGTTGCTGCTAGTAAAGACATTAGATAGCCAATATGATAATGGAATAAATTATTTTTTATTACTTTTGCACATTTATTTGAACATTTCCATCGATCGTACAAGCACTTGGAAACTGTCCAATCCCTAGTTTGTCTGCATTTTTTATGCTCCAGGCATTCTCACAGTCTGGCGCCGGTCTGTGTCTTCTAGGATATAATGCCGGCGATTTGTGTTAAAATTGGGTTTCCCATAATGCCACGGAAAATTCTTGTTTTTATGTCCACTATAACGGATAATCTCCCTTGCTTTTAACCGAGCATTGCATTATTTCCTTAAATATTAAAATGCGACAGAATTCTGGGGTGTCCCTATACCAGAGATTACGGTACTGCCTCAGAATTGTCATTGGCTGGCACCATCTGACACCCCTCTGATTGGGGAAAAAAGACCTGCTGATCTGTTCTACACACCAGGAAGACAACAACATATGTTGCTTCTATTCGAAACATGTATTTTAAAAGTTTAATTAAGAAGTAAAAGCCTTACAGTGTACACAAATTTCTTAACTGATCAGGAGGAAGAAAAAACACCCGTGTTTCACTCATAAAAAGTGGTTATTAACTATCTAAACCTGTTTTTATTTTGCCTGGCAATCTACCTGAATGCCGAACTACAATATCTGAGAAGAGACACAATTGAGTGTTAATAATAAGAGAGAGGGAGTCCCCGCTACCCCCCATTTTGATTTAAATCGCAAACGCATGTTTAATTAAATGTATTTTTTTATTCACAATCAGACAAATGCAACATAAATTGTTATCTTTTGTCTTCTAAGAATCTTAATAAACTTTCAGCATAGCTTTCTCCCCGTTTAGATTTATTTTTCTTGGGATTTTGGGATCAAATGTGGAAAGATTAGAATGGCTTAGTAATAGTTTTTATTTTTTAAATACATTTTAGAAAAGTGTAATCTATACTAAAAAGCTGTATTTATTTAATAGCACTCGATACTTATATTAATGGAGTTTAGTTGATACTGTTTAAACTTTTAATTATTTTAAACTGTATTACAGCATTGTACACATGCTTAAAAGAGAAGAGAGAAAACACAAGCCTTCTTCAGAATCAGAATGAAACGCTAAAATGGAATGTAGGCTCTGAATGGGTTCAATTATGATTTGGGCTTGATTAAACTCGCTGCCTTTCATCTAAAATCCTGCTTGAATCCTTCTAAACTAAAAATTAGACACAAGAAGAGAAGAGGCTCTGGTGAAACTTCACTTTTTTTAATTTCTCTTTTTTTCTTGGAAAAACACCTTACCCACTGCAATCCGGGCACAGAAGGATTAAAAGAAGCCAGACAGGCAGGGGGAGAGTGAGTTCTAAATAAAGAGGTATCCAGGTATCAGTGAAACGGGCGGACAGACTGGGGAGATTGTCCGTTTTCCATGTAAATAGTTCCCTGGTTCTGCACCCCTTGGTGTTTCTCTCGCTCTCCCTCGGGTCACCTGATCATTAGCTCGAAAGATTTCAGTGCTTTGTATATATTCTAATGGCAGTGGGGGCAGGGTGTGTGGGAACAGGTTTGATTGAAATTGCATTGGAGATCTATGGTCTTCACACCTGAAACATTTTCTCTGAAAGCATTTTCTTCCAGTTTAGCCGATCTTGTTACAGCATGTCACAGTTCACTATTATTAACCATATTAATTCTAAGTGCTGAATGCCATTTTTTGACCATGCACGAATATTCTTATGTCCATATCTTCACAAGGGAATCAGTGTGAATTGTAATACTAATTAAATGACAGCGGGCACTTTCCACCCCCTCTGACAGCAGGAACATTCCTATTCTTAGCTCAGCAGCTTATTACAATATAGGGTGTTCAAACTGTTTTTTTACACAGTGACACAGCATCGCGTTGTGAATCTGTTTTTCCATGTTTACAAAGAAAGTGAAATACAGTGATACTATCTGCTATATAGATACATAGTTTTAGATATTTAGACCCTTAAATTAATATCATTATTAATAATAATGATAAGTACTTAAGTACTACTATTGTAAGCAAAAAAAAGGGGTTTTGGAGGGGGGGGGGGGGGTGTCTTTCGCTGGATGAGTCACCCCCTTCTACTTTGAAAATACCTGTGAAACTGGTTTAATTCGTAACAGCCAGCACTCCTGCAGAGAGTGATGAAAACCGCGTAGCGCCAGGCGAATGCACATTAATATGTTGGGCTTTTGGGCTCAGGTGGATTTGCGCCCTACAGTTCAACCTGTGGTACTGCTGTGTACTGTGCATACAGTACGAGCATGTGTTATTTTGAAATATAAAAAATGTCAATATACTGTAGTGTCCATAATATTTGCTATTTTGGTTTTTCAAAGAAGTGTTTTTGTTAAAAGAAAACTCATAGGGATTGCTGGATTGAACACCTGACCTCAATCTTATACTGTAAATGAGTCGTTTAAGCCATGACGCCACCGAGGCAAGTCATGTAACACACACTGAAACAGCAATAGAGATATTACAGTAATATGGTCGGAAGGTCAACCACATGTAAGACTTTGGTGCTTAAAATGTTTAGGGAGAAATTGAGTATTAGTGTATCTCTGGTATATAATACCATAATCTCTGGTATTCGGACACCCCAGAAATTTGACTTTTAACTGTGTGATAAATTTTAAGGACTACTTCTTAGCGTAGATAAGAAAGCGTAGATAAAAAAGCTTGGATTCTCATGTATCTGATACAAGTATCTTTTAATACAGTCTTTGTTGTGCTCTTGAGGATCCTTGTGATATTTTGAGCTCTGGTTGAATTATAAGTGTCGCAGTTTAAGTAATTTTAGTTGTTAGAAATTATGAAATGCACAGTTAAAAATAAGGGAGTTTTTATGTCCGTTATAGTAAAAGAAAATGCCTGACAAAGTAGGACATGGACAGTTTCCAAGTGCTTGTACAAATGTGCTAAAGAAATGAGCAAAAAAAGTAATTTATTCCTTTATCATGTTGGCTAGCTAATGTACTGTCCCCGTTAGTTAGATCAACGAACTGCTGTGGTGTTTGTCAATTAAAAAAATAAAAGTATTTTCGTTTAAAATGACGGTTAGAAAGAATGTGGAACAGTGTAATACTTTGAGTTTACAGCTTGTCCAAAGTCATTCATTATTAATACTATTAGTAATGTGTTCGGTAAAGGTTTTGATGCATAAAATATTTTTGCATAATTAAAATATTTATGATAAAGGTTGGTTGTGTACTTTTGCCCAACTGAGAAATCTTGCTTTCATAAAATATACCAACTTTTTAATGACTGATGATTAACATGCTGTAATACACAGTTTAAATTTAAAAGCTAAAATGCTGTACATGAGAGGTTAAGCTTTATTGGCTCCTCCTGGCTGTTTTACAAGGTGATTCCTGATACTTTCTGGTATGACGTCAAATGACGCATTACACCGCGTGATACTGCAAATTCCTATTATTTACTCAGCAGCTTATTAAAAACAGCACCCATGGTGTTCAAACCAATTTTTTTACACAGAAGACTTCTCGTTGTGAATTTGATTTTCTAAGAAGACATGTGTCCGTGCAGGGAAGGTGGACTGTCTCTTATTGGAAGACTTCCCCTATTCTACTTTGAAAATACCTGTGAAACCGGTTTGTTTACAATGTAGACGCAGAGACTCAGACTTCATGGAGTGAAATTCGGCATAGCCAGCACTCCCGCAGAGAGAGAGAGTTGCGAAAACCACACGGCGTCAGGCGAATGCATAACATTAATGTAGGGCTTTCGGGCTCACGTGGATTTGTGCCCTACACCCTGCAGTACCACTGTGTACATACAGTATGAACATGTTGAACATTTCAACATTATGAACATTTCCCACCACTGAAGGGAAATCTTAGTACCTGAGCATAAAAAGAATAGGAGCATACTGTAACGCGTGTGAAGGCCATAAACAATATTAATTTTGGAACGTAAACATACAGTATATGGCTGGCCTCGGTACTTTAAAGAAAACATACACACCAGTATTCCATTTCTCCCTAAACATTTTAAGCATCGAAGTCTTTAACTAAAGTGATACCGGAGTCAACAAGCATACTTTTAGAATTTGATTAAAAGGGAATATAATATGGAATTGCGTATCTAAAGAAATTAATAAGATATAATTATATTCGTGTACTGCGACAGGGCTGTGTAGGGCTGTTTCACCTCTCTCTTCATGTGACTCTATTTAAAAGCCATTTAGCAAAGAGGGGATGAGAACAGTGACAAACTAGTATACAGTACTTTAGATCTTTTTTTCTGAAAATCTGATCATGTTTCTCTATAACAATAATAAAAAACATTGCCACACCCGGACTGTTAAACCAACGCATTAGCACGTCAAAGCCCATTGAGGAGCCTGGCGCGATAACGGTTTTGTCCCTTGATTTACTGATCTGCATTAATTACAGAAATCGAGTTCCTGCTCTTTGCAGACGACTTGGTCCTGCTGTCGCCCACAAAACAGAGGCTGCGGCAGAACCTGGCACTGCTGGAGCAGCACTGTCAGACCTGAGCGCTGACAGTGAATCTGGACAAGACCAGAGTTATGGTTTTCAAGAAAAAAAGCCAGACCTCCATTAGTCATCCTGAAATTGTCGGAATATGAACTAATAAAAGCATCTTATTAAAAACACGTTTGCGTTTGTTTGGGAGCTATATTGTGTATTTTTCATATGTAAGATATAATGATGTGTTCCTGCTTACACATTGCACGACTTTAAAAGCTAGAAAAACAGGTTTTGATTCACATTATCTGGTGAGCCTTGTTTTGTCAAAGGACAGCATAAAAAAACAGACAATACACAGAGGGGGAGGGCAAGCGAGAGAGAGAATTTTTTATCCTCTGTCAAAAAAAAACAAATCACCCGGGACAGAGACTCATTGTGGGGATCATTGTGTGGTACAGAACGGAGCTCAGTCAATTCAAACAAGTTCAGCACTGATTCAGTTTAAAAACAACTGCAACGGACATAAAAACTCCCTTGCTTTTAACAGAGCGTTTCATAATTTCCAACTACGAAATGTATTTAAACTGCGACACTTATCATTCAACCAGAGCTCGAAATATCACAAAGTTCCTCTAGAGCACACCAAAGACTGTATTAAAAGTATACTAGTGACAAACTAGTACACTTTAGATATTTTTTTCTGAACCAGGGAAAATCTGATCATGTTATAACAATAATAAAAACATTATTTTGCATATCAGATTTATGTGATATCACCTTAAGGACAGCACACACAAGGGTTAATTGCACAATGGACCGCGCAAAGAAATTTAAAATAGTCTTCTTTAGGTGTGAGGGCAGGAGTGGATCGCAGCACGCATAATCAGCAAATAAATACGAAAACAAAGAACAGGGCAGGTGAGACGAGTATCCAGAGATCGAGTGATCAGAAAAAGGAACACCTGTTACACCCAGGTTTTACGCTCTCTCTCTGCTGAATGAATAAAAGCATTTTATTAAAAACGCATTTGCGTTTGTCTGGGTATTTACTTTGTAATCTGTGGTTTACATCTACTGTATTGCTTTGAGATGCCACTTTTAAAGGTGATATGTAAAATAAAGTTTTTTATTATTGTTATAGAGAAACATGATCAGATATTCACTGGTTCAGAATAAAGACGATTAAAATCTGTAATTTTTCCACTTGTATGTCATCGGAACAAAGCAGTTTCTGCTTTGTGTAAGGATGGTATCAAAAAGTAATCTAAGTGGTGAGAAAGCTGTGCTCCTCAAAGCGCTTTACAGGATAAAAACAACAGTTATAGTGTTAAGCTGGGCAAACGATTTTTTTATAGAAATACAAAATGAGATATAATGATGTGTTCCAGCTAAGACATTAACGAGTACAACCCCCCTCTCTGCGGGAGTGCTGGCTGTGACGAATTAAACCGGTTTCACAGGTATTTTCAAAGTAGAAGGGGGTGAGATTTCCAGCAAAAGACACCTTCCCCTCCAAAGCCAAGGAAGTTCAGTACTTTACTAGTTAAGAAAGCTAGGCTCCACAATGAAATCGCTTTAACATGCTAATGTGTTGGTGTAACAGTCCGGGCATGGCAAGCTTCTAATGTCAACTCGACTCGATTGGAAGACAATGAATATATTCTAGCCCTAAATGAATTAATAGCAAATATGGTTTACTTAAAAGACATTTTTCCAAGAAAGTTTATAATAATACGATCTATAGTTGAAATCTGAGCCTAAATAAAAAGAAAAAGCATTTTCAGAGAGGAATCACGCTGTGTTTATGTAGAAAAAGCGATTTGGTTTATGAGCAATCTAATTACTTAATCATTTAAAACGCTATATAAAAAAAGTCTGCTGGACATTGCGGTGAACATTATTATGGATAAGACAAAGATAACGATCCTCATCAGTTTATAAATCTGTGTACACTTTAAGGTATTTTAAAATACACGTTTCGAATAGAAAGAAATCATCTTCCTGGTACAGTATGTATAGCAAACCAGCACGTCTTTTTTCTCCAATCAGAGGGGTTAGACGCTCGATTAAAAGCAAAGGTGATTGTCTGTCTTAATGGACGTAAAAACAAGAGTTCGGTGGCATTATATCCTAGAAGACACAGATCGGCGCCAGACCAGGAGAATGCCCGCAGCGTAAAAGAAAATGCCTGATGAACTAGGGATTGGCCAGTTTCCAAGTGCTTGTACAATCGATGGAAATGTTCAAATAAATGTGCAAAAGAAATAAAATAATAATTTATTTCTTTATCATATGGCTAGCTAATGTCCTCTCTTTGCTAGTAAGTGGCTGTGTTTCTGCATTGGGTAGCAACGGGTGACTGTTCTCAGGCGGAAGATGTAAACAGCTTAATTTTTTTTAATTAAAATTCATTCTATACAGCAATCGCATATTTGGGTACCGTTTCATAAAACTTTCATGCTTAAAATGTTTAGGGAGAAATGGAAGACTGATAATGGAATGGAATGGAAGTGTTGCAGTTTAAATAATTTTCGTAGTTAGGAATTATGAAACGCTCTGTTAAAAGCAAGGGAGTTTTTATGTCCGTTGCAGTAAAAGAAAAACCTGACAAAGTAGGGCTTGGACAGATTCCAAGTGCATTTTTGCAATTTACGTTGCATTGTCCATTGTCCTGCTGTAATACAGTTTAAAATAAGTCTAAACTGTATCAGCTTTATTTATGGGTTGCAATTTAGAAAAAGTCAAAAACCGCACTCAAAATGCAATTTAGAGCTTTCTGGCAAGAGGAGACACCCAAATTAATAATGTAACATGCCACTGTTTGTGCACGAACAAAGTTATACTGCTATTTCCTTAGATACGCGATTAAAAAAAATATTTTTTTTTGAATCCCCGGCGGAACACATTCCATAAGATTCAGTGCTTTTATAAATCGCCTTTAAAGGTGGCTTCTCAAAACGCTTTACAGGATAAAAACAACAATAACAGCAACAACAACAATATTGTATTTCATTGCACTTTGAAAACCAAGTAATAACTTAACTATATGTGCTAACGTTTTATGATATGTCGCTGTTGTGAATGTCTGTAGAGTGTATCTTATTTGCCTGTCTGTCCTGGCTCTCTCCCCCTCTCTCCCTCAATTCAATTCAATTCAAGGTGCTTTATTAGCATGACAGATGGGTACAATCAGTGTTGGGTATTTACTTTGCTTTGAGATTCCACTTTTAAAGGTGATATATAAAATCAAGGCTTTAACTTGCTTTAACTCCGCAATGTATTTTAAAAATAAAAACGAAAAATCTTTCCACGTTTGATCCCAAGATCCCAAGAAAAATAAACCTAAACGGGGAGAAAGCTATGCTGAAAGTTTATTAAGATACATAGAAGACAAAGATATCAATTTATGTTGCATTTGTCTGATTGTGAATCAAAAAACACATATATTTAAACCCGCATTTGCGATTTAAATCAAAACGCGATTTAAATCAATATAAATGTTTATATTGTAACGCCTAGGTGACTATTCATTTTTATTAAAATGACTTAAATTCGATCATGTTGTGATATTTAGAAATATAAATTTGTTTCGTGCGAGTGAGGTTTTATTTAATCCCTGACCAAGGGAAACGTTTCATTTTTTCAAAGAAATGTTTGTTAAAAAAAAGACATAGTTCCACAGTGGGATTCAATCACAGACTGTGTGACATGGGAATCAGGAACCTAACCCACAGCGCCACCAGCAAGGTCACATGCAGAGTGCTAAAAAAGCACTACAGAAACATTATCAAGAGACAATGTACAGCATGTAATATTTTTGTGTTGTGGTACATGAATATAATTATATCGTTATTAATTTCTTTAGATACGTGATTCCATATTACATTCCCTTTTAATCAAATTCTAAAAGTATGCTTGTTGACTCCGGTATCTCATTAGTTAAAGACTTCGATGCTTAAAATGTTCAGGGAGAAATGGAATACTGGTGTGTATTTTTTCTTTAAAGTACCGAGACCAGGCATATACTGTATGTTTATGTTCCAAAATTAATATCGTTTATGGCCTTCACATGCGTTACAGTATGCTCCTATTCTTTTTATGCTCAGCTACTAAGATTTCCCTTCAGTGGTAAAATTCCATATAAATTTACCTCCGGTACGTGTCTGTACCACGCACTTTGAATGGCTGCATCTACCAAGACCAGCCATATACAGTACAGTTTACATACAGTAATATGTTTGTGTTTTATGAGCATGTAAAAGGCATGGCGAATCGGAGATTCTCAAGACTTACTTTGTATGATTGTAAATGAATTGTGATCGGATCAACGAAATGCTGTGGTATTACTTTTTGTCAATGGAAAAATAAAGTATTTTCATTTACAAAGACAGCTACAAAGAATGTGGACCAGGGTAATACTTTGAGTTTACAGCTTGTCCAAGGTCATTCATTATTAATACTTTTAGTGATATCTTCTGTAAAGACTTTGATGCATAAAGCATTTCTGCATAATTAAAAATATTTATGATAAGGGTGGTAGGTTGTGTACTTTTGTCCAACTGAGCAATCTTGCTTTCATAAAATATACCAACTTTTTAATATATAATGATTAAAATGCTGTAATACACAGTTTAAATTTAAAAGTCTTAAGAGTATACAACTTAAATTCTTAATTGAATAAAGATTGTCCCTCCGCCATGATCAGGATTCGAAATACGTTTTTTACGTTTTCATACGTTTTCTGGTGACAGCTCAAATGTTGTACATGAGAGGTTAAACTTTATTAACTCCACCTGGGAGTTTTACAAGGTGTTTCCGGATACTATGAACATAATCTAATTTGCATACGGTAGAGCGTGGTATGACGCGAAATGACGCGTTATGACACATTTCATTGTGACACGCCCACCGCGTTGTACCGCAGCATATACCGCTCGTTTTGAATGGCTGCATCTGTACGTTTTGAATTTGTTAACGCATCATGCATATTGTACAGATAAAATTCCATTCCTTCTCAACTCTTCCTGATGTGTGAAGCAATCAGCAGGTTGCTGTGGAAGGACACCACCAGTTTAGCTCAAAAAGGCAGACCTAAAAGGAGGCGTGGAGTTCAGCAATACATCAAGACCGTATTGCAGGTTTACACTGAGCATGTCTGTCTGCCTTTAAAATTTAATAATCTGACAAAAATGATTAATTTTATCTTGAAGTCTTTTTAATTCCCATTTAACATAGCTTTCTCATCAATTTTATATTTGAAACCATCGTTAAACAAAGCAGTTGCTTATTGTACTTGTTGGAAGATTATACATTTAATCATTTTTATTTTTTAAATACATTTTAGAAAAGTTTCATCCACACAAATACCACAGATTATTTTCGATTGTATTTCTGGATGTTATGTCACACTTAGTTCAATATTTTATATACATCTAAACAAGAAAGTCAGGCTTTAGCATAAACTATTAAAAGATAAGATAAGATCACATTATTAGCCACATACAATTTCTTGCATTAGGAATTCATCTTTTCGCATACCCCAGCTTGCTCTCCATGAGACACAGACAGGGAGAGAGAAGCTTGGGGTCAGAGCGCAGGGTTAGCCATTGACAAATCAAATCAAAGTTTATTTACCAAATGCACAACAATACAGCGTGCAGCAGTAGTTGCTGGCAATGAAATGTCTTTTCTGCGAGCTCACAAAAATCACAAGAATCACAAAAACACAAAAATCACAAAATTAAGGTTACAAAAATAAGGTTACATAATAATAGATGTAATAGAAATTGAATAAAACTCAATATGAATAGAGCTGCTATGTGTCCGTGGTGTATGCAATATATACAAGAAGCGCAGTATGCTGAATACAATAAAAACTGTACATCCATGTAATCATTACAGGTGATTTGCTGAAGGTTGCAGGTTGGTTATTTAGCAGTCTTATTGCCCGGAGGTAGAAGCTGTTCCATAGTCTGTTGGACTTGGACTGAATGTTTTATAGTCGTTTACTGGATGGTGACAGGAATGACTGGGATCCTTGAGAATGGACCTGTCCATCTTAAGACATCTAGCTGAGTAGATATCCTGGATGTTTGGTAGCTCACAGTGAGCTAATGAGCTGTGCTGACTTCACCACCCTCTGCAGTACTGGGTGGAGCAGTTCCCATACCAGGCAGTGATCTCTCAATAGTGCACCTCTAGAAGTTGGCCTGGATATGTGATGGCATGCCAAACCTCTTTAGCCTACGGAGAAAGAATAGGCGCTGCTGTGCTGTTTTGACCATGGTGTTGGTGTGATGGGTCCAAGTTCAGTTCCTGCGATTAACATCTCAGAGGACTTAAAACTGCTGACCCTCTCCACTGCAGTCCCACTGACGTAGATAGGTGTGTGATCTCCTCCCTGGTGTTTTCTATAGTTCACAATCATCTCCTTAGTCTTACTGATGTTCAGAGAGAGGTTGTTCTCCTGGCACCCTGGTCCACATTCTTTGTAACCGTCTTTGTAAATAAAAATACTTTATTTTTTCATTGACAAAAAGTAACACCACAGCATTTAATTTCCAATCATACAAAGTAAGTCTTGAGAATCTCTGATTCACCATGCCTTTCACATGCTCATAAAAGATATTAATTTAGGACCATAAACATATCACCGTATGTAAACTGTACTGTTTACGGCTGGTCTTGGTAGGTTAAAGAAAAAATACACAACAGTCTTCCATTTCTCCCTAAACATTTTAAGCATGAAAGTTTTATAAAACGGTCCCCAAATATGCGATTGCTGTATAGAATGAATTTTAATTTTAAAAATGTATTTAACATGAAAATTAAGCTGTTTACGTTCCTCCACCTAAGAATATAGTCCTTCATTGCTACGCAACGCAGAAACACAGCCACAAGTAACTAGCAGAGAGAGGACATTAGCTAGCCAATATGATAAAGGAATAAATGACTTGTTTTTATTTATTTTTTAGCACATTTATTTGAACATTTCCATCGATTGCACAAGCACTGAAAAACTGTCCAATCCCTAGTTCATCAGGCATTTTATTTTACTATAACAGACATAAAACTCCCTTGCTTTTAACAGAGCATTTAATAATTTCTTAGAATGAAAATGATTTAAACTAAGCGAACACTTATCATTCCACGAGAGCTCAAAATATCACAATATCCTCAAGAGCGCTACAAAGACAGTACAAAAAGATACTGTATGCGTATCAGATACATGAGAATCCAAGCTTTTTATCTACACTAAGAAGGAGTCTTTAAAATTTCTTTATCACACAGTAAAAAGTCAAAATTCTGGGGTGTGCATATACGAGAGAATATTGCACGGCTTCAGCAGGGTGTCAGCCAATCAGATTTCAGGACCAGAATTATCTGTTTTATAATCGGGAATATAATATGGAATCACGTATCTAAAGAAATTAATAATGATATTAATTTAAGGATCTAAATATCTAAATCTCTGTATCTATATAGCAGGTAGTATTACTGTATTCCACTTTCTTTGTAAACACGTTTTGTTAACACCCGAATCGCAGGTGGATTCTGTTTTTTGATATGGTCTGTAATTCAAATCCTGCTTAACGAAAAATTAGACACAAGAAGAGTATTATTGGACAATGTTGTGAGGCTCTGGCAGAATTTCTCTGTAAACTGAAGAGTTATAGAGGAGACACGTTGTGTATCGCCTCTTTTTACAGTTGTAAAATGCGACATGGAAGATATTATTAATAATGTTGCGCTTTTCGGCTTGTGGTGTATTGGTCGTTAGTGAAAATTGAATCATTTAATCTCTGTGCACATTTTAATCAGCTCAGTATTGAATATTTATATGGAATTTTACCACCAAAGGGAAATGTTAGTAGCTGAGCATAAAAAGAATAGAAGCATCTGAAGGTCATAAACGATATTAATTTAAGAACATAAACATATTATGTAAACTGTATGTTGCTGGTATTGGTATTTTAAAGAAATACACACCAATATTCCATGTCCCCCTAAGCATTTTAAGCATCAAAGTCTTACATGTGGTTATTTCGAAACGTTATTACGTGACGCATCTGACCATATTACTGTATGTGTGTTGCTGTTTCAGTGTGTGTCACATGACTTGCCTTTGTGGCGTGATGGCTGATTTACAGTATAAGCGTGAGGTTGGGTGTTCAAATCCAGCAATCGCTATGAGTTTTCTTTTAACAAATAAACATTTCTTTGAAAAACTAAAATAGCAAATATTATGGACACTACAGTATATTGACATTTCTTTATATTTCTAAATATCACAACATGTTCGTACTGTATGTGGAAAGCGGTACCGCAGGGTATAGGGCGCAAATCCACATAAGCCCGAAAGCCCTTCATTAATGTGGATTTGCCTGGTGCTGTGCAGTTTTCATCACTGTGGGAGTGCTGGCTGTGCTGAATTAAACTGGTTTCACAGGTATTTTCAAAGTAGAAGGGGGCGAGTCTTCCAGCAAAAGACACCTCCCTCCACGGACACATGGTTTCTTAGAAAAACCACTGCATCACACCACACAGCTTCCAGCACAATGCACCGTCCCCGGCCACCACTGCGTCACACAGCTGCCAGCGCACTTCACTGTGCCAAGGCACCACTGCGTCACACCACACAGCTTCCAGCACACTGCACCATTGCCCGGCCACCACTGCATGACACAGCTGCCAGCGCACCTCACCGTGCCAGGCCACCACTGCCTCACATCCTGCAGCCGCCAGCGCACCTCACTGCGCCCGGCCACCACTGCATCACACAGCTGCCAGCGCACCTCACCGTGCCCGGAAGCCACTGCGTCACACCACATAGCTGCCAGTGCACCTCACCGAACCTGGCCACCACTGCGTCACACAGCTTCCAGCGCACCTTACTGTGCCCGGCCACCACTGCGTCACACAGCTGCCAGCGCACCTCACCGTGCCAGGCCACCACTGCATCACACCCTGCAGCCACAATACTATACTATGCTGACAGCAGGAAATTTCAAATATTCTTTACTCAGCAGCTTATTAAAAACAGCTCCCATGATGTTCAAACCGATTTTTTACACAGAAGACTAAATCTAAATCTCTTTTTCTCTATGTAGAAATGCTCCTATTTAATGTGGCACTATGCACTGGGATAGGGGAATGCTGTTCACAAGCCAATAGTATTTAAACCACAGCACCCACAATGCTGCAAGTAAGTGTTTTACACACTAAGCAGATCCTTGCTTTGGCTTGTGAAACCTTTTTTTTTAATATGGCACCATTAGACATGCAATACACTGGGATAGTGGGGTCTTCTTCATGACTCAGAAGCTTTTTAAGCACAACAGCCACAATGCTGCAACTAAGTGTTTCACACACCAGACAGCCCCCCTCACCTTATACAACCTTGTTTTGGGTTGTGAAACTTTTCTTTATTACTATATGAGTTTTTTTTACTGTAATCAAGTGTTGTGCACACTTGGCAGGCCTCTTGACCTTTCACAGTCATGCTTTGTTGTGTGAAACTTTAATTATCTTTTAGGAGTTTTTGAACATGGTCTTTTTTTCCCCAATCAGAGGCTCACCACAATTCACACTCAACCACATCACAGATCTACCACACACGCCTCAGGACGGTGATGTCACTGCCTTTCATATGAATCCTTTCATATGGAAACATTTTGACACTGCGCTTAACAATCTTAGGAAGATCACAAAACAAGCCTGT
Organism: Lepisosteus oculatus; assembly: GCF_040954835.1. NCBI lineage: Eukaryota > Metazoa > Chordata > Actinopteri > Semionotiformes > Lepisosteidae > Lepisosteus > Lepisosteus oculatus. The sequence continues at coordinate 55,135,143 of NC_090696.1, forward strand.
TAGCCTGGTTTTTGCCAAAAAAAATCACGCCTGTGAAAGTGAATTATTGTAGCATTAACTAGTAAAGGTGTTTCGCAGACGTAGACATAGTATGTAATTCAGGCTTTATGAACTCTAATAATTAATAACCCTCATTAATTGAATCCCAGTTGTGACTTCATAAAGCCTGAATTATGTACTATGCCTACGTCTGTGAAACACCTGATCATGTACTCGAAAGATTTTAATGCTTTGTGTATATTCTATTCGCAGTGGGGGCAGGGTGTGTGGGGACAGGTTTGGTTGAAATTGCATTGGGGATCTGTGTTCTTGAAACCTGAAACATTTTCTCTAAAAGTGTTTTCTTCACAGTTTAGCTGATCTTTTGCTGCCTACACATACTTACACAGCTCCCTAGGTAAATTATCATACTCGACTGAGAAAGCTTTAGAGAACTTAACATTTTTATTATCAACAAATTGTAAATATAACGTTTTTGGAGGAGTGTCAGCCATGTCTGCCTGCTACATTTTGGCTGTTAATCTTTCTTCAGGTGTGAGGGTCTTCAGCTCCAAATGAAATGCTTGGAGTTTGTAATGTAGGGAGAACTGAACAAGTTAAACTTTATTCCAGGAAAAATGTATTTCCCAGAAACTATACTGATTCTTATGGAAGCCTGTTTCCGCCAGGGAGTAAAAAAAAATGCGCTATGGTATTCTCTGCGATGCAGTGCAGTTAAAGCTGTTTACTGTTACTGACCATACTGCCTGCCTGCGGGCACTTTTCCTGTCCGTGGGGGAGGGTGGACTGTCTTTCATTAGAAGGTTAGCCTATTCTACACTGAGAATGTAGAGGGGGTGGAAAGTGCCCGCAGTCATTTAATTAGTATTACAATTCGCGCTGATTCCCTTGTGAAGATATGGACATAAGAATATTCGTGTTTGGTCAAAAAAATTGCATAAAAATGACAAAGTGAAGGCTGTGAAAACATTCACAATGTACTGCATATACAAAGCAAGTGTTCTCACAACTCGAGGAGGTTTTGTGAAAACTTTATATCATGAAAAAATAAAGTATTTTCATTTACAAAGACGATTACAAAGAATGTGGACCAGGGTAGTACTTTGGGTTTACAGCTTGTCCAAGGTCATTCATTATTAATACTATTAGTGATATCTTCGGTAAAGACTGACAGCAGGAACATTCCTATTCTTTACTCAGCAGCTTATTAAAAACAGGGTGTTCAAACCTTTTTTTGCTACACAGAAGAGTGACACAGCTTCGCATTGTGAATCTATTTTTTCCGTGTTTACAAAGAAAGTGGAATACAGTAATACTACCTGCTATATAGATACATATTTTTAGAAATTTTGATCCTTTAATTAATATAGTTATTAATTTCTTTAGATAAATGATTCCATACTATATTCCCTATTATAAAACTGATTATTCCGGTCCTGAAATCTGATTGGCTGACACACATTTGAAGAAGTGCTATATTCTCTAATATACGCACACCTCGGAATTTTGACATCACTGTGTGATAAAGAAATTGTAAAGACTACTTCTTAGCATAGATAAAAAAGCTTGGATTCTTATGTATCTGAATATCTTTTTCTGCTGTCTGTTGCGCTCTTGAGGATCCTTGTGATATTTTGAGATCTCGTTGAATGAGTGTCGCATAGTTTAAATCATTTTCATTCTTAGAAATTATGAAACACTCAGTTAAAAGAAAGGGAGTTTTTATGTCTGTTATATTAAAAGAAAATGCCTGATGAACTAGGGATTGGACAGATTCCAAGTGCTTGTACAATCAATGGAAATGTTCAAATAAATGTGCTAAAAAAATAAACAAAAAACAAGTAATTTATTCCTTTAGCATATTGGCTAGCTAATGTCCTCTCTCTGCTAGTTACTTTTAGCTGTGTTTCTGCATTGCATAGCGACGAGGGACTATATTCTCAGGCGGAGGAATGTAAACAGCTTAATTTTCGTGTTAAATTTAAAAAAATTAAAACTCATTCTATACAGCAACGCATATTTGAAGACTGTTTTATAAAACTCGCACTTCTTACATACTTACTGTATGTAAACTGTACTGTATACGGCTGGTCTTGGTAGTTTAAAGAAAAATATACAACAGTCTTCCATTTCTCCCTAATCATTTTAAGCATCAAAGTCTTACATGTGGTTATTTGGGAAACGTTTTAACATCTTCCTTCTGACCATATTACTGTACATTTATATATTTTGTGAAAATTGATCGTTTGAACCTTTTCTACAAATACGCTTGTTATCGGAGTAAACATAAGCATACTTTTAGAATTTGATTAATAGGGAATATAATATGGAATAGCGTATCTAAAGAAATTAATAACAATATAATTGCATTCATGTACTGTAGCACTAACAGTCGTATAAGACTTTCTATTGATATCTGTATGGGTGTTTCACTGCTTGTCAAGTGACTGCGTCTGTGGCGTGATGGCTTAAGTAACTGACTTATAAGGCTAGGGGTGGGTGTTCAAATCCAGCTGTTGTCATGAGCTTTCTTTTAACAAATAAACATTTCTTTGAAAAACTAAAATAGCAAATATTATGGGCACTATATTAACCATGTTATATTTCTAAATATCACAACATGTTTGAAGCTAAGTCATTTATTAATAACCACAAATAATTTCAAACTGCTACTGATATTACTGACAATAAATATTATTGACACTATATTGAATTTGTTGGTCTTTCTAAATATCACAAAACATTCAAAATTAAGTGATTACCATTTTCCATGAATACTTGCGCTCATTATCACAGTAAAAGAAACTCATACTTTTCAGAATATTATTTTGGAACATTTTTACGTGCTCCTTCTGACCATATTGTTTTAGACATTGTGAGAAATGTGATACATTTATCCTTTTCTGCGAAAACGCTCACTATCGTAGTAAACAAAAGCATACTTTTAGAATTTGATTAATAGGGAATATAATATGGAATTTTTAGTGGCAGTGACATCACCTCCTTTCCCTCTGATAAGCTAGTCAAATAATTATGTCTGTAGATTTTAATTATTCTATTTTACTTTTCTTTTTTGTTTTGTTTTATGTGTATTTCATTATTTTTATTTTGCTTTGGGAACACTGATTGTACCCATCTGTCATGCTAATAAAGCACCTTGAAATTAAATTGAATTCAATTAATAGGCAGTGAAAACATTTGTCTGTCTGTCCGTGGGGGGAAGGAGGACTGTCTTTCATTGGAAGGTACGCCTATTCTACTCAGAGATGTAGGGGGGAAGGAAAAGTGCTCATGGTCTTTTCACCGATAAAGTTGTGTTAACATAAACTACAGTATGCTTAAGAGTTGTTAAACTGGTTTTTATTTATTTTTGGCACAGCCAGCTGGCCTGAACCACTAAGCTGCAAGTTTGTTTTACTTTTAAATTATACATTTTAAACACTTTAATTTTGAAAAGGCAACACACATTCTGTACACATACAGTACAATTACATTCTCCTGTCTTCCCATGGTGTAAAACGAATTAGCAGGTGATTGATATAACAATGCATCACCCACACTGGGGTAAAGTTAGTTTGAAGTTCGAAAATGATTTTGGCACGCTTTTAGCTTTTTCACGAAACCTCCTAGAGTTATGAAAACACCTGCTGTGTGTACAAAGTACATTGTGACTGTTTTCACAGCCTTCACTATGTTGTTTTTAAGCCATTTTTTTTACCACGCTCGAATATTCTTTTGTCCATATCTTCACAAGGGAAACACAGAAAGTCTTCAAATCCAAATGCATTTTAAAGACCACAACTTTTGAAAATTTTCACAGCCTCCACATAAAACTATCAGTGAGCTAATTCTCTTTTTTTAAACCTCTAGTTTTTCATCGATGCGTAATTACGCACTAACTGGAACCCAGGGGGGCCGCTGTCTACATAAGTTCACGATGCGAGAAATACTGTTCAATATGGCTTTGTGCGAAAAACCCATATATCACCATAGGAAGCAGAACAGTGCAGCCTCCAATTACCCAGACTGTAAGCACAGGAATAAAGCTTTGTTTGATTTCTGAAACCCTTTCTTTATGTCCTGTTTTCATTCAGGTAAGGGTCAACTATATACACAATACTGCTGACAGCAGGAAAATTCAAATATTCTTTACTCAACAGCTTATTAAAAACAGCTCCCATGATGTTCAAACCAATTTTTTTACACAGAAGACTGACAAAGCTTCGAGTTGTGAATCTCTTTTTCTAATCAAACATTTGTCAGTCTGTCCATGGGGCAAAGGGGGACTGTCTTTCATCAGAAGGCTTGCCTATTCTAATTTGAAAACGAAAAGGGAAAAGAAAATGTTGTAAAACCGTTTTTTTTTACAAGCAATTTATCCAGTGGGGGCAGTTTAACAGTAAATTTACAACTTTAGCAAAGTTGCAACTTTAGCAACCCCAGCAACTTTAGCAAAGACACTTATCTGACAAAACCATGGTGATATTCTATTACCTGTGGGTCTGTAGAATAGATTTGAACTACTTTTGGAGAGGGACAATTTTTTGTGTCAGGAATGAGACTTTTTCCTGTTTAGCAGTGCACAGCTCTTTGTCAATTTGCAAGGAGGAAGTGATATAAAAACACTAATAAGATTGCAAGAAAGCAAACAATTAATGAAGAATGGCTCAACTGCAAAATTTTATTCTGCCTGGCATGGCTTTTTAAACTCTTTGAAAGTTTGCAGCTTGACCCAAACATATAAAAGACCATGAAGATTGTGGCTTCCCTCTTCTGTCTTTTCACTACCTTGTTTTTCTTGTAATTTCTCTTTTTCCATTGCTTATCTCTTCCAAATCTCTGGTTTCCTTTTTTCCTACTCATTTATTCTGTTTTTTATATTATTGTTGGATTTACAGTTCGTTTAGGTACCAAATCTTTCAGTGCCATGATGATTGTTTACATTTGTTCATTATTTTATATGGTATCATGTAATAATAAATACACATATTTAAAATATATAAATAGTACTGTATAATAAACTAAGTTTCAATATGTCACTTGATCATTTGGCATCTTTCAGTACACTTAAAGCCTGCTGGTGTTGTCTGCAATGGGACTTGGACTTTGTTCTAAGCGCGAGCCAGAGGATCCCGTACATACTCAGGCATAATTCTGCAACAACCAACGTGAATGCTCCGCTTGATTAACGGAAGCCTACAGTTGGACCCTTGTTGACAGTCTGGATAGTTTTATTCAGAAGCAGCGCTTGACTGGGAATGAACCAGTCTTCTTCCCACTAAAGAGTGACCCACAGTCACTCTCTGTGCATTGAGAACTTATACTAGTCAGCCGGACTACTAGTAGACCCCTGGGAGAAACGACTGCACTGTGCGCCGCAATGAGATTCCTCCCTCTGTCCTACTCTGAGCTGCACCTCGACTGGTTGACCGGTAGCCAGAGGACGCCGGGATGACACCTATTAGACGACCACTGCGACAGAGTGTGCAACAGCTGATTTTGGTGTTCGTGCCTGGAAATCCGTACACAGTGGATAAGTAAACCCAATGTTCTACATTGCATCTCGGGAATTTAATTGTTACCTCAACACAAGTTGTTATCAATTTAATTAATGAGTAATATATTTATTTTCTAGTGTAACAGTGGTTAATGAGACTAATTAATGTAATACAGATGCAGCCATTCAAAGTGCACGGTACAGACACCGCAGTACAGATACCGCAGGTATGATGACACGCGATACCACGGTATGTGATTGGTTGACCGACAGGGGCACTCGTGGTCCGTTGGTCTGTCGTAGAAAGACTTACTGTAAACGTCTTTACTGTGCCCGTTGTAGATATTGAATTTTACCACTGAAGGGAAATCTTAGTAGCTGAGCATAAAAAGAATAGGAGCATACTGTAACGCGTGTGAAGGCCATGAACGATATTAATTTTGGAACATAAACATACAGTATATGGCTGGTCTTGGTACTTTAAAGAAAAAAATACACACCAGTATTCCATTTCTCCCTAAACATTGTAAGCTTCGAAGTCTCTAACTAACGTGATACCGGAGTCAACAAGCATACTTTTAGAATTTGATTAAAAGGGAATATAATATGGAATCGCGTATCTAAAGAATTTAATAACGGTTTGATTTTATCCGTGTACTGTGGCAGGACTGTGTAAGGCTGTTTCGCCTACCTGATCATGCGAGCTGTCTTGTAGCCTACTGGTCTAGGTGCGTGACTACCAACTGGCAGGTTGTGTGTTCGAATCCAGCTGGTGCTGGACCTTTCAGTTTTATTTATTTATTTTTTAATCGCGTAACATAAACATATTACCGTATGCAAACTGTACTGTATACAGTATGTATATGTATATTTAATGTCTTAACTGTGCCCGTTTAATTGAATTAAAAAAAATATTTAACACGAACATTAAGCTGTTTACATCTTCCGCCTGAGAACAGTCACCCGTTGCTACCCAACGCAGAATGGTGATTGGCTGACACTATCTGACACCCCTCTGATTGGAGAAAAAAGACGTGCTGGTGTGCTATACACACTACCAGGAAGAGGATTTCTTTCTATTCAAAACGTGTATTTTAAAAGTTTAAGAAGTAAAAACCTTACAGCCTACACAGATTTCTAAACTGATCAGGATCGTTATCTTTGTCTTATGCATAATAATGTTCACCGCTCTGTCCAGCAAATTAATAATAAACTTTATTTTATATAGCGTTTTAAACGAATAAGTAATTAGATTGCTCATAAACCTAATCACTTGCTTTTTCTTTTTATTTAGGCTCAGATTTCAACTATAGATCGTATTATTAATAACCATAATAACAACCAACCAACAAAAACAACCATATAAACATAATGGTGGTGCTGGACCTTCCAGTTTTATTTATTTATTTTTTAATCGCGTAACATAAACATATTACCGTATGCAAACTGTACTGTATACAATATGTATATGTATATTTAATGTCTTAACTGTGCCCGTTTAAGTATTGAATATTCATATCTAATTTTACCACTGAAGGGAATCTTAACATAAACATACAGTATATGGCTGGTCTCGGTACTTTAAAGAAAAAAATACAGACCGGTATTCCATTTCTCCCTAAACATTGTAAGCTTCGAAGTCTTTAACTAACGTGATACCAGAGTCAACAAGCATACTTTTAGAATTTGATTAAAAGGGAATATAATATGGAATCGCGTATCTCAAGAAATTAATAACGATATAATTATATTCATGTTGCAAAAGAACTGCAACGGACATAAAAACTCCCTTGCATGGTTTTATTATGACCAGAATCGGTCTTGAGATATTTTTAACTTGATTTACAGTATTTGAGAGGTATGTCTTAACACCGATACTACAGTGCTTAAGTACTGCTCACGTATATGTTTCTAGGTTTATATTATGCATTTCATACGGTCAAATTACTTTTGAGCAATAAGAAGCAAGAAACGGTATGCGTTTTACTTTCGTTTTGTGCTGGGACCCGTGGATTGATTAGAGATATCAAGTACATACAAGTCATTTTTTAAATGTTGTAGTTCGTCTTGAAAAAATGTTACGAGTACATCATCTATCAACAATTACACAGGTTCTGTTTCCATATTGCGGATTTTGGTTACGTAATATTATTTTCTAGATTTCACGTTGTGAATATGATGGGATGTCTGATGGGATGTTTCTAAAAATCCATCCTCTGTAAAACGTCTTCTCTAGTTGTCCTGCATATGTATTCGCTAATGAAGCTGTGTGTTCTGAGCCTAGATCTCTACATTTCTGTATGAACCAGCTTAGAGGGCTAAAGACAGCTTGTGTTTAAATTGAGTGTAAGGCAATTTATGCTTCTAAAGTCATGGTCAGCATTTATCTTTGTACTGTGCTGTAAACTTGTTCTGTGCCAAGTCACATTATTTTATAGCGTTTTTAAAGCGTTATCAAATACGGTGTTACTGTAGTTTACTGAGTCCCATGTCACATGGTCTGTGATTGAAACCTGTAAAACCGGTTTAATTCGTCACAGCCAGCACTCTTCAGGTGTGAGGGTCTTCTGCTCAGAATGAAACGCTAAAATGTTTGTGTATATTCTAATGGTAGTGGGGGCGGGGTGTGTGGGAACAGGTTTGGTTGAAACATTTTCTCTGAAAGCATTTTCTTCTTGTAACCGATCTTGTTACAGCATGTTACAGTTTACTATTATTAACCATATTAATTTTAAGTGCTTAATGTAAAATCTTGTAAAAATATATTTTCATTGTTCAAATATACATTAAGTCTGACTATCATATAATAAGTTAAATACAAAACTAAAGAAAAAATAGGGTTAAATATAATTCAAAATATTTTGCTAACAATGTTAACTGTTTATGAATAATAAAATGTTTTAACTAAGGAGTAGGATGGCACAGTTGTTAGTATGTTTTTTGTTTTTTTTTAACCCAATCTCCAGGAAACCATTAGTACGATGGTGAATCGGAGATTCTCAACCCTTGCTGCGTACGACTGGAAAAGAATTTGTGATCGGATCAACGAAATGCTTCGTAGGAGGAGGCGGTCTTTTCCTCTTGTCTAACAGTCTGTCCACAAACAAAACATTCCTGTTAGACAAGAGGAATTGAAAAAAAAACAATGTTGTCAATGAAAACCGGTGTGTGTATCTCTCCCTGCTGGATGTCCCTCTCACAAACTGCTGAATGAATAAAATAATTTTATTGAAAACGAGTTTGCGATTGTCTGGTCTTTAAATTCTGGAGATACGTGATTCCATATTATATTCCCTTTTAATCAAATTCTAAAAGTATGCTTGTTGACTCCGGTATCGCGTTAGTTAAAGACTTCGATGCTTAAAATGTTTAGGGAGAAATGGAATACTGGTGTGTATGTTTTCTTTAAAGTACCGAGACCAGCCATATACTGTATGTTTAAGTTCCAAAATTAATATCGTTTATGGGCTTCACACGCGTTGCAGTATGCTCAGGCACTAAGTAAAAGGAGATGCTTCGTATTGCTTGACTAATTTTAAAAACTAAGTTATAAATATAAAAATTGCAGGCGCTGCTCTGGTGCGTCGGCTCCTACACAGTGCCTGTCTGCCGTAAGCGTTACAATATACATACAGTACCCAACACTGCTTGTACCCATCTGTCATGCAAATAAAACACCTTGAATTGAATTGAATTGAGGGGAGAAGGGGGGATACTAAAGCCAATACTGGCTCAATGGGCTTTGACGTGCTAATGCGTTGGTTTAACGATCCGGGTGTGGCAGGCTTCCAATGTCAACTCGACTCGATTAGAAGACAATGAACGTATTTTAGCCCTAAATGAATTAATAGCAAACATGGTTTACATAAAATACATTTTTCAAGAAAGTTTATAATAATACGATCTATAGTTGAAATCTGAGCCTACTTTAAAAATAAAGGAAAAGCATTTTCAGAGAGCAATCACGCTGTGTTTATGTAGAAAAAGTGATTAGGTTTATGAGCAATCTAATTACCTATTCGCTTAAAACGCTATATAAAATAAAGTTTATTTAGAGATGAATGATCAGTGTCGCAGTTTAAATAATGTGAGTCAGGAAACTAACACAGCGCCACCGGATTTAATAACGCAATAAAAACGCTATAAAATAATGTGACACAGTACAGCACAGTACAACAATACTGACCATGACTTTAGAAGCATAAATTACCTTACACTTAATTTAAACACAAGCTGTCTTTCTGTATGAACCTCTAAGCTGGTTCATACAGAAAATGTAGAAATGCATTAGCCTGATCATGATTAAAAAACACATAATTAAACACGCGTTTGCGATTTAAATCAGAACACGATTTAAATCAATATAAATGTTTATATTGTAACGCATACTGTCCAGCCTCCATTTCTCTATAAAAATTTACTGTTGCACACACACACACAATAGAAGCAGGAACCGCTGTCAGAAGGAAAGATATATTCAAAATATCGCAAATATCGATCATCTTGCGATATTTTGAAATATAAAAGTCAATTGATTGTCCATAATATCGCTTACCTATTTTTTCGAAGAAATGTTTGTTAAAATAAAAGTCCAGCACCAGCTGGATTTGAACACACAACCTGCCAGTTGGTAGTCACGCACCTAGACCAGTAGGCTACAAGACAGCTCGCATGATCAGGTAGGCGAAACAGGCCTACACAGTCCTGCCAGTACACGGATATAATCATACCGTTATTAAATTCTTTAGATACGCGATTCCATATTATATTCCCTTTTAATCAAATTCTAAAAGTATGCTTGTTGACTCCGGTATCACGTTAGTTAGAGACTTCAAAGCTTAAAATGTTTAGGGAGAAATGGAATACGGGTGTTTAAATCATTTTCGTAGCTAGAAATTATGAAACGCCCTGTTAAAAGCAAGGAAGTTTTTATGCGCCGTTGAAGTAAAACAAAATGCCTGACAAAGTATGGCTTGGACAGATTCCAAGTGCTTGTACAAATGTGCTAAAGAAATTATACTTTGAGTATACAGCTTGTCCAAAGTCATCCATTATTAATACTATTAGTAATATCTTCAGTAAAGGCTTTGATGCATAAATATTTCTGATAAAGGTAGGTTGTGTACTTTTGTCCAACTGAGCAATCTTGCTTTCATAAAATATACCAACATTTTAATGACTGATGATTAACATGCTGTAATACACAGTTCAAAATTAAAGGCTCAAATGCTGTACATGAGAGGTTAAGCTCCCCCTGGCGGTTTTACAAGGCGACGCCGGATAGTTAGTCACGTGACACACGTGAAACCGCGTGATACTGTGACACGCCCACCGGGGTATGCCGCGAAATACCTCACCCATTTTGAATGGCTGCATCTGTAGTATAGCCGAACACCATACTAAAGTATATTCTCTGTTGTGTGTCTCTTTGTGATTGAATCTCTTCATGATTATATACCTTGCATTTTAGATAACCCTCACAGTAAGATCTGCCACCTGTATCCAGGCAGTCTGATATATATGTTTGGTGCGTAATTCATGTCCAATAAATGTATCTCGTGTATTGAATCTGCGTGTGTGTGTGTGTGTTTTGCTGGTTGTTCTGACGATTGATTGTCTAATAGCCGCAACGAATCAACTCATGATTATTGCTACAATTAACCAATTATCTCAGTAAATTCAGAAAACTTCTATACGGGGTGGAGCAGTGGCTCTCTGCCTTAGGAACTACACCTGTGGCTGGAAGGTTGCTGGTTCAAATCCTGCAGCCAGCAGAGGAATACTACTCCATTGGGCTCCTCAGAAAGGCCCTGAACCCCAACTGCTCCAGGGGTGCTGTACAATGGCTGACCCTGCACTCTGACCCCAGGCCTCTTTCTCCCTGTCTGTGTCTCATGGAGAGCATGCTGGGGTATGTGAACTGGCAAATTTCTAATACAAGCTAATAAAGTGATCTTATGCCGTTTAATCATTCATGCAGCCATCTTGAAGGAGGCTTTTCAATTTTATATTCTATTAGATATTTTAAGTTTCATGTTGAACTAGATAACCCAAACCTATGATCTGTAAATGCTGTGAGTTACGGCTTTCACCTGTACACCTTTATCTTTGATAACATCACTACCTGTTTTAAGTTCTAACTGGCTTCAGTCGATAAAAAATCTGAATGTTGTACATTGCAGTATTATTTTGTGAAAAAAGGAATTTAATTATTTAAAATAGCTAATTTTATGGAAATTAAAATTAGGAAAATGTCAAACTCTTTATACTTTAAAACTTAGATCATAATTATATTTTATGACACACAAAACTTAGCTTTAGTGGCTACTATCACTATTACTATTCATTTATAGCACTATTATACTGTTTAAACCTAATTTAATTTTAATTAGATGCATTAAATGCATCTGTATCACTAGTAAATGTTTGAAATGTTTTTTCATTATATATTACATACTGCTTGAAGTATAAATACACAGTTTGTAATGTATAGTTTTCTTTAAAAAATAATCATTGCTCAAGCAGAACAGCAGTAGTCAGTGTACAACAAAACAACACAACTACTGTAAAAAGTTAATCCATTATTATTATTCTTTTTAATAAAACAATTAATTTAAAATATTTAAGCTGTAATTTGTTCTTATTCTTGGCTTTACTGTCATTATTTTTACAGCTCTCGTAGAAACTCTGTCTGCTGTGTGAAGGAAATGGGGATATTCATTCTCTTTGGGAACCCCCTGAGCATACTTTTTTCTGTATTCAAGCAGGGATTTTATAATAGACCTGCATTCATAAGAATTTTGATTCCAAATTAAATTTAGGATCCCCGCATATCATTTTAAGTATGAAACCTTTGGGAGTTTTTTTGTGAATAAAACATCAAACATAGGATTGTGTAGAGCACAAACAAAATCTTGTTAAAATTTGAAAACCCTGAACAACAAAGGATGTTTTAGTTCTTACCTTGTGAACCATGCCAATAAAAAGCATCCCTGTGAATATTTGTATTACTTATAAAAGGAAAATAAAAATGTTAGGAGTTCCCAATGTCACGACCACCAGGCAGTCAAGATCAAATCGTAAGCAAGCTAATCAGCCCCAGCAGTGGGTGATTAGTAACAAACGCCGCCGCACGAGTTAAACCACCTGCGCACACTCACGGTGCGGTGCGCACTGCTATTTATACCCTCTTCACCTGTTTCCCACTACTCGGTATTGAGTCTACTCCTTGAGAGCTCTACCTGGCGTTTTTCCCCGTACCACGTTTATTCTGGATTTTGGATTCCCCTTCTGCCTTTTCAACTTTGCACCTCGCCTCTCGCCTCGGACTGTCTGCTACCGGAGAACTTCCTGGATTACGACTTGCCTTTCGCCTTTTGACTACGACCTTGCCTCTCATTTTGGTTTGCTCGCCTGCCTCATCTATCACCTGTGCCTGCGTCTGCACAGGATCCGTGTATCTTCCCACCAGGGATTCCTAACAGAATACCGAGCCTAAAGATGGATCCCGCGGACGCACAAGCTTTTTGCTCACTTTTCAATCGCCATTCCCAAGCTCTCACCCAGCTTCAATCTTCGCTTCACATTCTCTCCAATCACGTCGCTAACCTTCAGCCTTCACCTTTCCCTTCGCCTCCAGCACAGACCACTGCTCCAATCCCTGTAACCCCGCCCACCTCTCCCGTAGCCTCACCGTTTGTTCTCCCGGAAAGATATGACGGCAACACCGCGGGCTGTAGGGGTTTTATTGCGCAATGCTCCTTGACTTTCCAGTTGCATCCTGAGCATTTTTTTTCTCCCCGGGAGCAGATCAGTTTCGCCCTTTCCTTGCTCACTGGCAAGGCTCTGGACTGGGCAGCTCTGTTGCTTGCTAGGGGAGACTTTCAGTTTGCTGATTTCAAGCTTTTTGCTGACCAGCTCCAGGCATGTTTTTCTCCAGTCAACCCGGACCTGACTCATCTCCGGCTCGCCTCGCTTCGTCAGGGTGATGGATCTCTGAATGATTATGTGGCTGACTTCCAAGCCCTCGCCACGGAGTCTGACTGGAACCCTGAAGCCCTGATTTGCCTTTTTTATAAGGGTCTCTCTGAAGATCTAAAGGACCACCTGATGCTCTCGCCACTTCACAACCGCTCTCTCGAATCAGCAATCGCTCAGGTGGTTGAACTGGACACCCGCATTCGGCTGCGGAGAGCAGAGAGTCATGATGGAAGCAGTCCTGGCCGTCCTGAAGGTACTACCCCCACGGTGCCCACTCGGCATCATGCACCCCTTTCCTCGGAGGAAAAGGAAAGGCGCCGTCGGGAGGGACTGTGTCTCTATTGCTCTGCACATGATCACCTTCTCTCTACTTGTCCCTTGAGACCCCCTTATCCCTCTCGAACCCTTCCGCAGCCTACTGTTAGAGTCAGTAGTGCTGTTTTTTCTCAAAACTCGTCGGGCCCTTTATTCCCAGCTGAAATTTCTTGGGCTGACGCACAACTTCCCCTTCTGGTTTTTGTTGACTCAGGGGCAGCGGGGAACTTTATAGACGTCACTTTTGCTAAGAAGTGGGATATTCCCCTGGCTCCGGTCTCACCCCCGATCTGTATTCAAGCTTTGGATGGATCCCCGATTGCACCTGGACGGATTACATGGCAGACCGTCCCTCTCTCTCTAACAGTTGGTGCTACTCATGTTGAGGAAATTTCACTCCTTCTCCTGGACTCGCCTGCCTACCCGGTAATCCTAGGTCTTCCCTGGCTCAAGAAGCACGATCCCCACATCTCCTGGGACAAGAACGAGCTCATTGCCTGGAGCCACTCCTGTCATGTCAACTGTTGTCGTCAGCCGGTTAAGGTTGCTGCTGCAGTAACCTCTATGGAGGAGCACTCTACCATCCCACCCCAATACAGGCATCTGAAACAAGCCTTTGATAAGCGGAAGGCTCTTTCGCTTCCACCTCACCGTACCTGTGACTGTGCTATAGAGTTGCTCCCGGGAACCCTTCCACCTAAAGGACGGATCTACCCTCTCACTCAGGCAGAGAATCAGGCTTTGCAAGACTATATTAAGGAAGCTCTGGAGTCAGGATTCATTCGTCCCTCCTCTTCTCCAGCCTGTGCGGGTTTTTTCTTTATTGGGAAGAAGGACAGCTCCTTGCGGCCGTGTATTGATTACAGAGGACTGAACTCCATTACGGTTAAACATCGTTACCCCCTGCCTTTAATTCCAGCCGCTTTGGAGTCCGTAAGGGGAGCCTCCATCTTCTCGAAGTTAGATCTACGGGGGGCTTACAACCTAATCAGGATACGTGAAGGGGATGAGTGGAAGACGGCCTTTATGACCACCCATGGACATTATGAATATCAGGTGATGCCTTTTGGTCTTGTTAATGCCCCAGCTGTCTTCCAGTCATTCATGAATGACATCTTTAGGGACATTATTGGGAATTTTGTTTTGGTTTACCTGGATGATATCCTCATCTTTTCTGCCAACCCTAGGGATCATCTCCACCACGTCCAGGAGGTCCTGACTAGACTCATTAATAACAAACTACGCCAAGCTTGAGAAGTGCGTTTTCCACGCCTCTAAAATTCACTTTCTGGGTTACATCATTTCCTCATTTGGTGTAGAGATGGACTCTGCTAAGGTGGCGGCCATCAATGACTGGCCAGCCCCTCGTAACTTAAAGCAAATTCAACGTTTTCTAGGTTTTGCCAACTTTTATAGACGTTTCATCCGGAACTTTAGCTCCGTCGTGGCGCCAATCATCGCACTAACCCGCAATCGACCAGGCTTGGGTAAATGGAACCCGGAGGCTAACCAGGCGTTTTTACGCTTAAAACAACTCTTCAGTTCGGCACCACTTCTACGACACCCGGATCCCTCTCAGCCATTCATTGTGGAGGTTGACGCCTCAGCCTATGGGGTTGGGGCAGTCCTCTCTCAGCGCCACGGGGATAAGCACATTCCACATCCCTGTGCCTTCTTTTCAAGGAAACTCTCCCCGGCCAGGTTAATTATGATGTCAGTAATCGTGAACTCTTGGCTATCAAGCTGGCCCTGGAGGAACGGAGACACTGGTTGGAGGGGGCTCATCACCCCTTTGTCATTATCACGGACCATTAGAGCCTGGCCTACATTCAGTCGGCCAAACGCCTCAATTCCCGTCAGGCCCGTTGGTCTCTTTTCTTTTCTCGATTTAATTTTGTGATCACCTATACGCCTGGCTCGAAGAATGGGAGGGCTGATGCTCTCTCTCGGCTCCATGATCCCCCTGATCTGGATTACACACCGGAACCAATCATTTCATCTAACAGAATCCTCGGAGCGATCCACTGCTCTATTGAAGATCAGATCAGACGTGCCCTCAAAGGAGCTATAGTTCCCTTGTGCTGCCCCCCGGATAAGCTTTTTGTACCGGACAACTTGCGTTCTGCTGTCCTGCAATGGGGGCATGACTCTCGGTTTGCAGGCCATCCCGGGTACAGACGCACTCTGGACCTACTCACCAGAGATTTCTGGTGGCCTTCCATGCGATCAGATGCTGCAGAGTACGTCCGAGCTTGCCCGGTCTGTGCCAGGATCAAGACTCTGCGTGCCAAGAAGACTGGTCTCCTTCACCCTCTTCCGATCCCACACCGCCCTTGGTCCCACATAGCCGTGGACTTCATTACGGACCTTCCTAGCAATCAAGGTCATACGGTAATCTTGGTGATATCTGATCGTTTTTCCAAGGCAGCCCATTTCATCCCCCTCCCAGCATTGCCCACAGCCCAGGAAATGGCATCACTGTTTGTGCAACAGGTCGTTCGGATACATGGGTTGCCCAACGATGTGGTCTCAGACAGGGGACCTCAATTTGTCTCGGGCTTTTGGAAAGCGTTCTGCCAAGCTTTAGGGACCCATGTATCTCTGACTTCAGGTTATCATCCTGAGGCCAACGGTCAGGTGGAACGGACCAACCAATGTCTCCTTACCTTTTTGAGAGCCTTCACCTCCAACTCTCAGGATGACTGGTCATCGCTACTTCCCTGGGCAGAATATGCCCATAATTCTATTACCTCCTCCTCCACAGGTCTCTCTACCTTCCTCTGTTCACTAGGTTATCAACCCACTCTCATTCCTGCCACCCCTCCGGACACGGCTGTGCCGTCGGTACGTCAATATATTTCCAAGCTGTGCAGGACCTGGAGAATAGCGAGGACGGCTCTCACCAAGTCAACCCAGCGCCAGGCCAAATTCGCAAACCGACACCGCAGACCAGCCCCACGTTTTCGCAGAGGACAGTTTGTTTGGCTTTCAACAAGGAACCTACCTCTACACCTGCCTTCCAAGAAGCTCGGGCCTAGGTATATCGGCCCCTTCAGGATACTCTCCCGGATCACCCCAGTTACCTTCCGTCTTGCGCTTCCCTCCACCCTTAAAATCCACCCATCTTTCCACGTCTCCCTCCTGAAAACCTTCTACCGCTCACCTCTTGCGGCTCCCCAACGTCGCCCGCCACCCCCGCGTCACATTCGGGGGCACCAGGCATATACAGTCCACAAGATCCTCGACTCTAGATGGAACCGCGGCACCCTTCAGTATCTGGTTGACTGGGAGGGTTATGGCCCTGAACAAAGATCGTGGGTTCCGGAGAGGGATATTTTGGACCCTACGCTAATCGGAGACTTCCACAGGGACTATCCCGATCGGCCGTCTCGGGCGTCGGGAGCCGCCCGTGAAGGGGGGGGTACTGTCACGACCACCAGGCAGTCAAGATCAAATCGTAAGCGAGCTAATCAGCCCCAGCAGCGGGTGATTAGTAACAAACGCCGCCGCACGAGTTAAACCACCTGCGCACACTCACGGTGCGGTGCGCACTGCTATTTATACCCTCTTCACCTGTTTCCCACTGCTCGGTATTGAGTCTACTCCATGAGAGCTCTACCTGGCGTTTTTCCCCGTACCACGTTTATTCTGGATTTTGGATTCCCCTTCTGCCTTTTCGACTTTGCACCTCGCCTCTCGCCTCGGACTGTCTGCTACCGGAGAACTTCCTGGATTACGACTTGCCTTTTGACTACGACCTTGCCTCTCGTTTTGGTTTGTTCGCCTGCCTCATCTATCACCCGTGCCTGCGTCTGCACAGGATCCGTGTATCTTCCCACCAGGGATTCCTAACACCCAAGAGACAATGATTCTCTTGCTGGAAATGTATATTTCTTGAAAGATTAGATTCTTTGTTTGTTTAGTTGTTTTGATGGGTTTTATCATGATGAAAACATTGCTTCTTTTCCATGAAAAATATCTATAAACCTGGAAAGCTAAAACTATACAGAAAATATTTTCTTCCTACCATACATGTTTTTCATTTGCAATAAAATGTTTGTACCCACTCTTAACTGTGTATTTTGAGGTCTCATTACTTTTCAAAACAAATGACTCAATAGATTTAATTTAAGTAAGGTATATCATATTATCTGATATTAGGGTTTGTGTGTTCATTTCATGCCATGCTAACAAATAAGCCTGCTTGCATCTCCCACCTGGGATATCTGTAAATAATGGCGCATTTGCTCTCCCATTGGTACTTCAAAGATAAGAAGGGCTGTGAAACTCTGAAGTAAAGGTAAGTGTTGCACAGACACCTCCATAAAACTTCTCTGCCATGAAGGAATTAAGCTTGTAGATTCTGAAGAGAAGAGACCCACTATTCCAGAGACAAAAGTAGAAAATTAGGGTCATAAATTGAGAGGGTATGCAAGATAGCCACACCAAAAAGGATCAGATCCTTTTGTCAAGGTTTAGTTTACAGAACTGGGCAAACATACCTTAAAATCATCCATATATATGTACCATACATAACATGATCACCTCATTGTACATTTCTGTTCATTTTAAACCAAATAATAGCAAAGTTATACTCAAAAAAAATTATAAATCAAAAAGTAATCTAAATATCAAACCTGTATCAGTCACACAGAAAATGTTATGAATTTTCACATATACAAGGTATTTTGTCCTGTTCATCCTTAAAGACACAAGTAGAATCCTGATCTCAGATTTGAATCCAGCAAACAAACAATCTACTTGTGCTCCACAGGAATGTTTTCAGATTGGCTCCAAAACTGGCTTATACTGCACCTCATACTGAAGAATCCTAAATGATCAGGTGATGACTACTTCCCCAGTATCCAAAACAAGTTGAACAAACACACCAAAAGTCTTTAATTTGTGCACCTCCTACAGAAATAATTCACATTTACCTTGTGCTATGGTTCTCTGCTTGACCTTCATAAGTAATTAATGTAACACCATGCTGTTTGGCTCAAACTAAAATTTAGGTTGCAAGTGTAGTTGTTCTACACCTTAGTAACTTTCACTTTTGTATCTTTTCTCTGTTTCAACAATTTTCTTGGTTCTATTCATAATATATTATTTTTATGATTTTATTCCTGATAAACTCATCTATTTTAATAAAATGAAGCAGTCCTGAACTGAATTCACACAGAACCACCTCCCCACTATCTTGAATTTGGGTTATGAAACATTGTTACACTGAGCACATTAACACTTTTCAGAGCACACAATCATTTAAGGCAGGCATTGGCAACCTTTCAGAAGGGGTATGCCAAGAGTCAGCTCATGCATCTGCTTTTACTGATTTGCGTCCAATTGATATTTTTTAATGTCAATAATAACGACTTAAAATTAATCAATAAAAATATAATATTAAATATAATAATATCAACAGTTAATAAAAATGAATATGCATGTCTCATCGTTTACTGTAATCCTTGCTTTCCCTTTCTGAGTTCCTCAGACTCAGGCTTATAGCTTGACACTTTAAATAAGCACTGTCAATCTCCTGAAACCAAATGTATTTATTTATGAGTCAGCATAAACTGCCAGTGCATCAAGGCAGATAGAGCAACAAGAAAATTCTTTATTTTCACCACTGTAGTCATCTTATTATTAAGGTCATAATTTTAAAACCCTGACACAAAGATTTTGCCAATGAATAATACAATGCAATTTTACCATGAGGTGGCCAATGTGATCCATAATGATCTTTAAGAATTCCTTCTTTCTTCTGACTATAGCAGTGGCACCGTCATCTCTCACAGAAAATATCTTCTTGATGTCAATTCTTCTTTCCTCAAAATGATTAATAAACATTTTAGCTATGATTCCCCTATTGATGTGCCATTTATGCATTTTAGCTTGCACAGCTCTTCTTGCTAATCACTGTACATTGCTTATATCCATGCATTTAAAAAGCACAATGCTAAATACTTTTTTTAATGCCAGAGTCTGTTGTTTGTTAACATTTTTGGCCATTTTACTTGCATACATCTCTCCATTGATCTAGCAGACACAGGTAGATTTGATTGACTCAGCCTTATTTATCTTATCCTTGAAGTTGTTGTCGTTTTTGTCTGAAAATGTAATTGGACACTTGATGTCTGACAAACAATGCTCTCACAACATAGAGCACAAACAGCACATCTTGATGTTGAAAAAAATAATTAATTTCTTCAAAAGGGGTGAAAAGAGCAAATATTACAAGATTTGATTAAACTAGTTTACAAGATTTATATTATATCTTCTCATAGTGTTTCTATAATGTCTAGCACAAATGGCATGAGTCTCGCGTTTGAACGTTTTGACAATAAGATTGATCGATTGACTAAAGATTTACACCTTTATTGCAGTATCTATAATTCACAGAAACAAACTATTTCCAAACTAAAATTAACTCAGACTATTACACTGTCCATACTGTTACCACAGATGCATTAAATGTATATAAACACTAGACCAAAATTAAAACCGTATGGTATCTTTAACTTTGAACTAGGAAATAGGATGTAATGTTACTACTGAAGCTACTTGATTCCTCCAATGAAAGCATAGCCTGTGAGATAGTACAGTGTGTCATGTCATGTAATTTGCCAAACATGCTTTATACCATACAGTGTTGCGGGAAGCCGGGGCTTACCGGGCAAGCAATGAGCGCAAGGCAGGGCACACCCTTGACAGGGTGCCAGTCAATCGCAGGGCAAGTGCAAGCCAATCCAACATGGGGACAATTTGGAGGCCACAGGGGGGAAATTTGGCCTGGATGCCGAGATAACTCCCTACTCTTATCGAAAAATGCCCTGGGATCTTTAATGACCACTGAGTCAGAACCTCAGTTTAACATCACATCCAAAAGACAGCGCCCACTATGGTATAGTGTCCCCGCCACTATACCGGGGAATTAGGACCCATACAGACCGCAGGGTGGGAGTTAATATGTGTTTATTATTTAATTTTTACATGTTATATATGTTATATAGTTATATTTTAGAAGAATATTCTTGAGTTAAATTGCTTAGAGAAGCTAAACTAAGCTTAGGAAACAAGTACGGTTTAACAGTCCACTTTATTTTGTATAGTAATAGCACAGTTAATATTTTTCATAATACAAATCTATTTTATTTTGCATCTTTTTAGTATACTCATTATATAAAGTTAAATGTTTGGTGTTTGTGTCAATAAAACACTGAAGCTTGGATTCCTGACTAGTTTGGCTGGCTGTCAAATTGCGGTAGTAAATATGCAAGGAGGACAGTACTGTAAAGGGCTATAAATCCAGCTGCTACACCAAGATACCACAGCAGAAGACTCCTGTAGAGTGTAGCACACTCTGTTGTTCTATTATGGAGGATAGACAGTCAAGATTAGCTCCATAAGCTCCAGCTCATCATCTAAATCAGTTAGCTCAGCCACAGCCAGAGCCCACGCCAAAGCAAAAGCAGAAAAAATCAGTGTATCCTTTGCACAGAAAGAGTTAACCATGAAGAGAAAGAAAGCCAGGTCAGAGGCCACTTTAGACACACTACAGCCTGAAAAAAGACAGCTGCAGCTCTAGCTCAAGATGAATTCTTAAGGCAGCAGTACTATTGGAAGGGGAGGAATTTTGCAACAAGACTAGTGTTACTGTAGCGAACCAAAGTGTTGGATCAACACACAGAAGAGTATGTCCAGAAGCAAGCTAGGTTGCTAAATAAACCTCAGTCCTAGCCAGGCTTGGAACCAATGAATTCGATGTCATTATCACCAGCCCAGCATGATGTCACTCGTGACACATCATTCTGTTAATAGAGATGACACTGAACCACACTCAAGAGCAGCCCTTGGCAAGAGAGAGTCAAGCAGGCTGATGGACACACACACAGCAGCTCCTAACCCTCACTCTCTGTTCCTCAAGCAGACAGATACCACCCTTGCTGGAGATCTGTACATTAAGACTGAGTGCTGGTCATGTTCTAGTTATAGGACTCAAGCTCATAGCATGATGGACTTTGCTAAATACCTAGCACGTGGGGAGCTTGTGAACATCTTTCATCAATGCCATCAGAGACTTGGGCCTTACTGCCAGTAAAGAGCTGGATCTGCTAGCAAAATGGCTGGCAAAGAGTCATCACAGCATTTTAAATGGATTCGATATGTGCATATTTACAACCTCACAACAGCTCTTAAAATGATATGGAACAGATTAAGAGAATGCTACTGTGCACCAGAAGCACACTTTTCTTGAAACTGGACAGCTTCGTGGGATCAATCCCATAGTGGAGAATCTGCCGCATGCTGTGTAGGAGAAATTTATCTCACAGGCATCAAAGTTGAAAGAAGAACATGGCATGTCCTTTCCTTCATTCTCCTTCTTCGCAAAATTCATTGATCAAAAAGCTAAGACCAGAAATGACCCCAGCTTTGCACTCTCCAGCTGCAACTTATCTCAAACATAGGCCCGTGATGAAGAACATCAACACAAAAATGCTCATATTCATCCAGAAGACTTATGTTGCAGATACTGTAGAATCCTGTGCAGACACTACCAAGACGGTGGATAAATCTGGAAAACAGTGCTCCATCCACAGCAAGTCACACCCTCTCAGTAAATGCAGAGGCTTCAGAGCAAATAAGTTGGAAGAGCATAAATCCTACCTATAGACAACAGATTGTGCTGCATCTCACAATTCCACATCACAAAGGACTGCAGGAAGCGAAGTGTAAGGAATGCATTATTGAAAACCACTGCACAGCCCTCCACCTTGGCCCTGGCCCCTGGACCTCAAAAGCCTCCACTCCTGCATCTGAACACGGAAGGCAGGAGAAAGAAGACCGAACAGCAGTGCCTGCAGTCATCTCCTGATGTACTGAGGTGTGTAACGAGGGGTTAGCAGCAAAATCTTGATCCGAGAGATGTTTGGTGTAGGTTTATCCAAAGGGACATCATGAAAACTCAGTCAAGATAAACGCCGTACTTGATGACCAGAGCAACCAATTATTGGTGAGATCAGAATTCTTTGACTTGTTATGCATTGGAAGCATTTCATCTCCTTATTCGCTGAGGAGTAGTTGAAATAATGGGAAGAAAAGCTAAAGGCTTCCACATTGAAGCAGTAAACAGAGGGATCAGTCTAGACCTTCCTCCTTTAATTGAATGTAACCAAATTCTAAACAACAGATCTGAAATACCTAGCCCAAATGCAGCTCTTCACCATACCCATCTGATGCTCATTGCAGCCCACATTCCAACTGGATTCAAATGCCAAAAATCCTTCTCTTGCATGGAAGAGTCAAAATCTGAGTTCATAAGGTGAGGCAACAAATTAATGGCCCACACAATTCCCCAATAAATGGGGAGAACATGACTAGGACAGGGGGAGATCAGGAAGAGTGTGGGAAAGAATGCAGAGCAGTTAAAGGTGGTTGTTCAGTAATAAACTGCAATATATACATATATCCATCTCCATCCAGTTCCCATCCATATCAGCAGAGTGTTTACCCACTATCTGTAAAAATATGTCACACATACTGTACTGTAGTGGCCTTAAAACTGTATGGTATCATAATGTATATACAGTATATTTATACAGAATACGATCATACTGCCATTCATTCTTGTGTACACTACTGTTTTGGTATATCTGTGGATCTGACTTCATGGGATTCACGTATGTGGAACGGCTGGAGACGAGACCCAGATGGGGCTTTGTGTTGATTATATGAATGAGTCCCTGAGACATAGCGTTGCAGTTTTGAAATTATATAAAAAATAAACCTCTGTTGAGTTTTCACGAGAGACAAAAGGTACCTTTTGAGAAGCCAAGTATTGCTTGCAAAGTAGCTGATATTGACCAACAGCTAATTTTGCCTGAATTTATAACCTGTCTGTACTGTAGCTTTCTTTTAATTGAGTAGAAAGTCACTTCGCTCTTACAAGTGGCTCTCTTAGCAGAGTTTGTGTTAATACACTGCACCCTTTTGAATGACTTTATCACCTTTATCACCTTTGTCTGTGTGGGGGGTGGGGGTTGGGAGAATCTGGAAAGTGAAATAAATGCCCACCAGCACTTTCCTTCCCCCCTAGTGACAGGTGATAATGTGCTGGCTTGCAGGAAACAATCTGTCTACAGCTCTTTCTGAGCATCTTGGAGATGGTCTGGAGATTCATTCATGTTGTTCCGTTATCCATTTTGTGGAAGACCAAGTGAGAAGGGTGAAGACTGTGACTATGCACGTGAAAGACCACTATCTTTCCACAACTAAAGCCTGTGATTCTTCACACCCGTGTATTCAACCAGAGAGAAATTAAACAGATTCATCTCCCTGTCCTGTTTGTTTATGTTTCCCTGTACGTTCCTTTGATATGTTAAAGTCTTGCCTACTTTTAATGTTTAAAAAGGAAAATGTAACTTCAGTCCAGTGAGTATTCCTTATTGAGTGCTAGGGGAAACCCTTTCTGATATCATATGCTCCCCTTCAGCTGATTGAATTAAAGATCTCTGTTTGACAGTCTCCCAACCTGAGTGAAGACTGAGTTTTCTTTGACAACATTAATATTTAATATGTCCAATTATCAGAATTGTGAATATAGTTTGCAGAGTATTTTATTGTGAGATAATTGCAATTACATTTGTCATTGTATTAACAGTTACAACACAGTAACAGTCACACTTGAGAACACATTTTTCATAATGCTGGGAGTGTGAAGACTGTTTGGGCACCAAGACGCTCAGGGAGATTGACAGTGAGATTACTGAAACAGATAATATTTGTAAATATGTTCACAAATATCTGGATTTTTGGTTCCATGAGGCAAGATAAAATTGTATCCAGCTGTGAATTAGCTACTTGATGTTGCCCCCATGAAGTTTTCAGGAAAGGGGGTTGGTGGTCCCTCACAGTGTAATGCCCATAGAGTGTAGTTTTAATATAATAGTATATTACTGTGATCTTGCAAGTACATTATTTTAAATGTCTGTATTTGTTATACTTGCAAATACATTTTGTATTGTTATTTAGTTTGTGTCTGCTTGTTAAGTGGTGGGCAAACATTCAAAGTGAAAATTTGTCCATGAGGAGGATACCTTTAAAGCGGAGAATACAGGACTGGAAATGTTTTGGTTCTGTATGTTGCTTAAGTCATTCCTCTTTTGCGTTTTAGTCATTGAGGTGGGAAGATGACCCCCCTTCCCTCTGGTTGCCTGGCTTGTCCAGGGAGAGACACAGAGAGAAAAGTGAATCCTGGCTTTTAAATTATATACTTGCCTTAATTTTTTATTTTATAATTTTGTATTTTACTTATTTTCTGATAACATATATTTAAACAAAGTCTTGTAACTTAATGTGGAAGAAGTGCAACAATTCATTACAGTGCAAATTATAATAGTTTATGCTAACACCTGACTTTCTTATTTAGATGTATATAAAATATTGAACTAAGTATGATGTAACATTCAGAAATACAATCGAGAATAGTTTGTGGTATTTGTATAGATGAAACTTTCTAAAAATGATAAAAAATGAAAAACGATTAAAATGTATAATCTTTCCACATGTAATGTCATTAGGAAATACAATAAGCTCCTCTTTTGTTTAACAATGGTTTCAAAAATAAAACTAACTGGTGAGAAAGCTATATTTTATGATAATTAAAAAACTTGATGTTAAAAGAAATTATTTATATTGCTTGATTTATTTAAAACTTTTTTTAAAAGTTTGCCACAAGTTCTCCAGGTCTCTCAGACTGAGCTCATTGGGTGGTGTTCTATTTTCTCAGGAACCTGCTGATCTGCTTCACACCACAGGACGGCAACGCATGTTGTGTTTACAAAATTAAAGTGTTTAAAATGTTTCATTACAAAGTAAAAAAAAAGTATAAAAAATATTTTATTTGAATGCAATAAGTTAGGCAGGGACACATCATTGTTTCTTATTTTTGATATTCTTTAAAAAAAGAGAAGAATCAGTTGTCCATGTTGCCGTACAGTATTCTATTACATTTTTAACATTTTTGAGAGACTTCAGAACGCTTTGACTGATGTCATAATGCATGCTGTCATGAAAAGGCAATTATTCAGATTTATATGGTCAGGAGTTTTCATTTTCTAATCTCTTCATCTAGTACAGGGGACTGGAGCCTGTAAGCATCATAGCAAGCAATAGGCGCAAGGCAGTTGAACAGTCATTCTCGCATTATGAGCTCCTTTAAAGCAGAACTCCTGGATTCTGCTTTATTCAAACTAAGGTTTCTAAAAAATACAACCAGGTACTAGATTTTGTTTAAATAAAAGCTGTGAAATTTTTCACAAGTCGCAATCTTTAAACCTGTAGGTTGCAGGTTCTGTGTCATTTGTTCACAAAGTTATTGACATCTGAAATATTGTGTCTCATAAATAGGCATTTTAATAAGAAAGTAAAGGTTATGAAAACCAGAGAAAACAAATGATCCTGAACAAAATACAAGAAGATTAAAAATATTATTTATTAGCAATCATTTAATATTTTTAATTATTATTATTATTAATAATCGGATATGTTATTATAGTTCAGTTTCAGTGATCATTTTAATAACACTTTGTGATTCTCGATTATAATACATACGATTTTGTTTTATGGCTTGTTGTAAAGGCTTGTGTTAAATTGCCTTTTGGAGTTGAATAAAGTATTTTGAACTGAACTGAATTAAACTGGCTGAACTGTTTTTTCTCCCACCGTTGACAGTATTCATGTTTGCTCATCCAAGGTAATATAGTGTTATAATATTTACTATTTTATGTTTATAAAGGAGTCTGTGTTTGTTAGAAGAAAAACTTGTGCCCTAAGTGGAAATCGCGTAGACCAGACCTCCAAAATCCAAGAGGCATATACCAATGCACCGCTAGGTGAAACAGACAAGCTATATCCAGTAAATGTGATATATATGTGAAATAAATTACATTTAGAGCCTTAAATTAATATTGTTATTTATTTAGTTACGTGATTCCATATTATATTCCCTATTAAGCAGATTCTAAAAGTACACATCTTTTTACTGAAAAAAGATACCAACTATTCATAGAAAAGGCTAAAACATTATAGCTTTTAATAAAGTATATCCACTTTATATAGTTAGAAGGAGCACATCAAAACTTTTCCAAAATATAGTAAGTGATTGAGACTTACTAAAAGACTATGATACATAAAATGTTTATGAAAAAGGTGGGATACTGTTGTGTATTTTTTTTTATTTTAGCTACCACTACCAGCCATATACAGTATGTACGATATACTTATATTAACAATATAATTGAATATTGTTTATGATGTTATGCTCCTGATATTTTTATGCTCAACTACCAAAAGTTCCCTATAATTGTAAAATTCCATATTAATATTCCATATTAAGCATGTATGGTAGAGAGATTAAATGAATTAATCATTTCACTAACATCTAATGCAACACAAGTGCCACCTGTCGATCATCTATGTCCAGTGAATCACATGCTGTGGTAACCTGCAGTCCCAATCCCGCATTACAGGGTTTTACTGCACATTTTGAATAAATGTTTGGTGTATTTACTGAATTTGTAATTAAAAACATTAATTTAAAAAATGTAAAATAAAATTAGATAAATGCTACTTATTTAATTTAATTATATTTTCAGTTAACAAAATGTTGTTTGTATGAAGTGAATAATCTGAACTGGTGCTCATATTGGTAGAGCCCAAATTTCGGATTAAATTCCTCCATAATTAAGGCATGCTCCTGAAAATTATGTGTTAAGGAAAACAAATCCCTCTGTATAATTTACTAAAGCTCTGATAACTTGATGCCAGCTGAATACAAAAAACCTGCAGTGACAGTCATAAGGAAGGTTTTGGTGAAGATAAGGTGCTGAACTAAACTTTTATACAAAATACGATGTGCTATTATCTTCCAGTGTCTGTTTCAGTATTTGCTTACAATAAATGCATAGATATTGTGCACTTTCTGTTCCCAGGAAAATGAGAAAGTTGGTCTTTAAAAACATTCCCACTATTTATTTTGTCAAAGTATGTATTTGCTGAAAAACAAATATTAAATACATTTATGGGATAAACATGATTAAAATTGATTATAATAACAGAATTCAGATGCAGCCATTCAAAATATGTGGTAAAAACCTGTAATTCACGCAATTATCTACAGTTTAGCACATTATACCGCAGTACGTGATTGGCTGGCCAAATTTACCGACAGGCGGCACTCGTGCTGCATTGGTTGATAGTAAAACGATTGCTTAATTTTATCTCTTTACTGTGCACATTTAAATCTGCTTAATATTGAATATTAATATGGATTTTTACAACTAAAGGGAAATTTTAGTAGCTGAGCATAAAAAGAAGAGGAGCCTAACGTGGCTGAAGGTCATAAACGATATTAATTTAGGGATATAAACATATTATGTAAACTGTATATGGCTGGAATTGGTAGTTTAAATAAAAATACACACCCATATTCTACTTTCTTCATAAACATTTTCGGTGTTACTGTGATTATTTTGGAAACGTTTTTACATACTCCTGCTGACCATATTAAGTTGATATACGTTATAAAAAGTTTATAATGTTTTAACCTTTTCTATGAATACTTGCGCTCTTTATCACAGTTAAAAAATTATAACATGGAATTGCGTATCTAAAGAAATTAATAACGATATAATTATATTCATATACAATAGCTCAAATTATTACCATAGTACCTTTTTAAACATCTGCATCAATATGAGTCATTAACCCGCGATTACATGGAAACTTTTTGCTTGCCCTTTTCAGCAATAACTTAAGGTGTCAATGGGGAAGGTCGGGGGTTTGAACCCAGCTCTCGCCATGAGTTTTCTATAAGCAAAGAAACATTTCTTTGAAAAACTAAAATAGTAAATATTATGAACATTATATTGAATGTTTTGGTATTTCTAAACATTACAACATGTTCGAAGTTAATTGATTTATTAATAACAACTAATAACTGCTTGTATTTTACAATCAAACTGCTTGTATTTTAAAGTTGTATATTGCTCGAGGTGATTTGTCACTGTTTTCACAACCTTCAATTTATTAAACATCTATTTTTGAGACAAGGTGTTTCAGACCTCTGTTTAACCTTTTCTATGAATACTTGCGCTCATTACCGTAGTATAAAAACCTCATACTTTTTAGAATAGGGAATATAATATTGAATCGCTAATCTAAAGAAATTAATAACAATATTAATTTAAGGATCTAAATATATGTATTTATATAGCTGTTAGTATTACTGTAATCCACTTCCTTTGTAAACATGTTTTATTTTTATAGGCAGGGCAAACGATTTTTAATTTTTTTAAAAAAGAAATAAAAAATGAGATATAATGATGTGTTCCTGCTTAACTTAGACATTGCACAACTTTAAAACATATAAAAACAGGTTTCGAGAGTTAAAAACCAGTTATTATGTGCGAAAAATTGGTGATTTTCTTCCTCGTGATCAGCTCAGAATCTTTGTGTACGCTGTTAGATTTTTACTTCTTAATTAAACATTTAAAATACAAAAATTTCATAAAGACAACACACGTTTCGAAGAGAAAAAATCCCATTATTTTCTTTTCCTGTTGTGTAAAAATGATCAGCAGGTCTTTTTTTCCCAATCAGAGGCTCTGAAAATAGCATACCGCCCACTGCGCTCTGTCAGAGAGGGGCGCGGCACCGAGAGAGGGAGGAGGCATGGAGCTCAGCAGTACAGAACGAACGTTCTGCTGCCTGGAGTGCTTATGGCAGCAATCGCGTCTGCATTTATAACTTAGTTTTTAAAATTAATCAAGCAATATGTAGCATCTCTTTTTACTTTTAAGTCACTTAACTATCATTAAGCACAGCTTTCTCGCCACTTAGACTACTTTTTGATACCATCCTTAGACAAAGCAGAAACTTGTTGTTCTGTTTTAATGTTCTAATGACATTAAAACTGGAAAGATTACAGATTTTAATCATCTTTCATTTTGTTACATTATACATTTAAGAAACGTTTTATCCATACAAACACCACAAAACTATTCTCGATTGTATTTCTGAATAGTATGTTACACTTAGTTCACTGTTTTAAATACATGTAATTAAGAAAGTTCATTGTTCAAATATACATTAAGTCTGACTATCATGTAATAAGTTAAATACAAAACTAAAGAAAAAATAGGGTTAAATATAATTCAAAATATTTTGCTAACAATGTTAAATGTTTATGTATAATAAAATGTATTAACTAAGGAGTAGGATGGCACAGTTGTTAGTATGTTTTTTGTTTTGTTTCTTTTTCATAAATACAACAGTAGTACCTGATGTCTCAGTGGCTTTCAAAATTAAATTATGCATGCAAACCTGTGAACTAGAAAGATAACTAAGATATCCATCCATTTTAATGGTGGCGAAGTGGTTAGCATTGTTATCTTGCAGCACTGGGGTCCTAGGTTCAATTCCTGCCATCCTGTGTGTGTGGGGTTTACATGTTCTCTCTGGGTTACATGGTTTTTCTCCATATGTGTGATATGACTCCCTCTCGCACTCCAAAACATACTGGTAAGTTAATTGGGAAAACTGGCCCTGGTGTGTGTGTGTTTGTGTCTGTCTGTCCTGTGATGGACTGGCGCTATGTCCAGGGTGTATTCTGCCTTGTGTCCGTTGCTTACTGGGATAGGCTCCAAATCCTCTGTACTGGATAAAGAGATTAGAAATGGATGGAAGTAAAGGCACTGTGTGGATGGAACTATACACAGTGTTAGAAACCCACTATGAAATGGAAGCATCTCACTGAGAATAAAATATTTTATAGTGCTGGCTTATGGAAACAGCCTTTCCACCTCTCTTGCACATCAGTATCCATACCTAGTTATTTAAACAAATTGCCTCTAATTCTAAACATCTTAATACAGATGCAGCCATTCAAAGTGCGCGGTACAGACACGTACCGCAGGTAATTGGCTGCGGTATCGCGTATCATGACGCAAGATGACGCGGTTTGTGATTGGTTGACCGACAGGGGCACTCGTGGTCTGTTGGTCTGTCGTAGAAAGATTTACTGTAAACGTATTTACTGTGCCCGTTGTAGATATTGAATTTTACCACTGAAGGGAAATCTTAGTAGCTGAGCATAAAAAGAATAGGAGCATACTGTAACGCGTGTGAAGGCCATAAACGATATTAATTTTGGAACATAAACATACAGTATATAGCTGGTCTTGGTACTTTAAAGAAAAAAATACACACCAGTATTCCATTTCTCCCTAAACATTTTAAGCTTCGAAGTCTTTAACTAACGTGATACCGGAGTCAACAAGCATACTTTTAGAATTTGATTAAAAGGGAATATAATATGGAATCGCGTATCTAAAGAATTTAATAACGGTATGATTATATTCGTGTACTGCGACAGGGCTGTGTAGGGCTGTGTCGCCTCCCTGTGAATGCGAGTTGTCTTGTAGCCTACTGGTCTACGTGTCTGACTAACAATGCCCAGGTTGTGTGTTCGAATCCAGCTGGTGCTGGACTTTTCTTTTAACAAACATTTCTTCGAAAAAATAGAATAGCGATATTATGGACAATCAATTGACTTTTATACTTCAAAATATCGCAACATGATCGATTCTAAGTCATTTTTGATAACAATGAATAGTCACCTTCTTCCTTTCTGACAGCGGTTCCTGCTTCTATTGTGTGTGTGTGTGTGTGCAACAGAGTAAATTTTTATAGAGAAATGGAGGCTGGACAGTATGCGTTACAATATAAACATTTATATTGATTTAAATCGTGTTCTGATTTAAATCACAAACGCGTGTTTAATTATGTGTTTTTAATCATAATCAGGCTAATGCATTTCTACATTTAAAAAATAAAGTCATAGTTCCATGGGATTCAATCACAGACCATGTGACATAGGATCCAGGAAACTAACACACAGCGCCACCGGATTTAATAACGCAATAAAAATGCTATAAAATAATGTGACTAGGCACAGAAAAAGTTTTACAGCACAGTACAATAATAAATGCTGACCATGACTTTAGAAGCATAAATTACCTTACTCTCAATTTAAACACAAGCTGTCTTTCTGTATGAACCTCTAAGCTGGTTCATACAGAAAGACAGCTTGTGTTTAAATTGAGAGTAAGGTAATTTATGCTTCTAAAGTCATGGTCAGCATTTATTATTGTACTGTGCTGTAAAACTTTTTCTGTGCCTAGTCACATTATTTTATAGCATTTTTATTGCGTTATTAAATCCGGTGGCGCTGTGTGTTAGTTTCCTGGATCCTATGTCACATGGTCTGTGATTGAATCCCATGGAACTATGACTTTATTTTTTAACAAACATTTCTTTGAAAAAACGAAACGTTTCCCTTGGTCAGAGATTAAATAAAACCTCACTCGCACCAAACAAATTTATATTTCTAAATATCATGACATGATCGAATTTAAGCCTTTTTAATAACAATGAATAGTCACCTATGCGTTACAAAATATACATTTATATTGATTTGAATCGCGTTTTGATTTAAATCGTAAACGCGTGTTTAAATATATGTGTTTAAAGGCGATATACTGTATAAAAGCGCTGATTCCTATGGAGTGTGATTCCTATCAAAAGCAATCTTAAGTGGTGAGAAAGCTGTGCTCAATGTATTTAAGGGACTTAAAAGTCGTGAAACTGACAGTTTAAGGTAGCCTATCGTGTAAATTTAGCTTTGTTGCTGATAGGTTAAGCTTTCGAAACTCTGCCCCAAAGTCATGTGACTGATTTTTCACCCTGTTTCGTTGGTTAAACGCAATGATCACAAGCACCACCATGGTAACTGGGATGTGTAGTTTTTAATTCCGTTTGAATTATAACTGTACGTACTGTCTTCATATTACTAATAGTATTAATAATGAATGACCTTGGACAAGCTGTAAGTGTAAACTCAAAGTATTGCCCTGGTCAACATTCTTTTTTTCATTGACCGTCTTTGTAAAAGTAACACCACAGCATTTCGCAATCACGCATTTGTTTCCAATCATGCAAAGTACAGTGATTCACCATGCCTTTCACATGCTCATAAAAGAGATCGATTTAGGAACATAAACATATTACCGTATTCAAACTGTACTGTATACAGTATGTATATGTATATTTAATGTCTTAACTGTGCCCGTTTAAGTATTGAATATTCATATCTAATTTTACCACTGAAGGGAAATCTTAGTAGCTGGGCATAAAAAGAATAGGAGCATACTGCAACGCTTGTGAATTCAATTCAATTCAAGGTGTTTTATTTGCATGACAGATGGGTACAAGCAGTGTTGGGTATGTATATTGTAACGCTTACTGCCGACAGGCACTGTGTAAGAGTCGACATACCAGAGCAGCGCACCGAGGGAGCGTCTGCATTTATAACTTAGTTTTTAAAATTAGTCAAGCAATGTGAAGCATCTCCTTTTACGTTTACGTCCCTTAAATACATTGAGCACAGCTTTCTCACCACTTAAGATTGCTTTTGATACCATCCTTACAAGGGAAATCTTCTGCCCCTTATGCAAAACCAAACCCTCCTCCCATCCCAGTTTACCCTCTTTATCATCCTCAAAATCTACCTCGATTTTCAACTTAAAGCATTACTGCTTACTGGGTTTTTGAGGGGGAGGTGTCTTTCGATGGAAATCTCGCCTGCCTCTACTACGCAACCCCTCTCTCCCAGAGTGCTGGCTGTGACGAATTAAACCGGTCTCACAGGTATTCAAAGTAGGAAGTACAGTGTTAAGTGGTAGCTGGGCTACTCCCTCAATAGAATCGCTTTAACATGCTAATGCGTTGGTTTAACAGTACGCTGTTGGTTTAACAGTACCTACTGTAAATGTAAAGGAAAAGCATTTTCAGAGAGCAATCACGCTGTGTTTATGTAGAAAAAGCGATTAGGTTTATGAGCAATCTAATTACCTATTCGCTTAAAAGGCTATATAAAATAAAGTTTATTTAGAGATGAATGATCAGTGTCGCAGTTTAAATAATTTTTGTAGGAGGGCTTGGACAGATTCCAAGTGCATTTTTGCAATTTACGTTGCATTGTCCAATGTTCTGTTGTAATACAGGCTAGAATACAGTTACAGTAGCCTAAGCTTTATCAGCCTATTTAAAATATTTTTTTTGAATCCCCGGCGGAACACTTTTAAAGGCGATATGTAAAATAAAGCTTTTTATTATTGTTATAGAGAAACATGATCAGATTTTCCCTGGTTCAGAAAAAAGACGATTAAAATCTGTAATCTTTCCACTTGTATGTCATCGGAAAATACACAAAGTTTTTGCTTTGTTTAAGGATGGTACAAAAAGTAAGCTAAGTGGTGAGAAAGCTGTGCTCCTCAAAGCGCTTTACTCGATTGGAAGACAATGAACATATTCTAGCCCTAAATGAACTGATAGCAAACATGGTTTACATAAAAGACATTTTTCCAAGAAAGTTTATAATAATCCGATCTATAGTTGAAATCTGAGCCTAAATAAAAAGAAAAAGCATTTTCAGAGAGCAATTACGCTGTGTATAATTGCTTCTTTTAATTGTGGCAAGCTTCTAATGTCAACTCGACTCGATTGGAAGACAATGAACATATTCTAGCCCTAAATGAATTAATAGCAAACATGGTTTACATAAAATACATTTTTCCAAAAAAGTTTATAATAAAACAATCTATGGTTGAAATCTGAGCCTAAATAAAAAGAAAAGGCATTTTCAGAGAGCAATTACGCTGTGTTTATGTAGAATAAGTGATTAGGTTTATGAGCAATCTAATACTTATTTGTTTAAAACGCTGTATAAAATAAAGTTTATTATTAATTTGCTGGACAGAGCTGTAAACATTATTATGCATAAGACAAAGATAACGATCCTGATCAGTTTAGAAGTCTGTGTACGCTGTAAGGTTTTTACTTCTTAAACTTTTAAAATACACGTTTCGAATAGAAAGAAATCCTCTTCCTGGTACAGTATGTATAGCAAACCAGCACATCTTTTTTCTCCAATCAGAGGGGTGTCAGATGGTGTCAGCCAATCACCATTCTGAAGCCCTACCATAATCTCTGGTATGGGGAGACCCCAGAATTCTGTCCCATAGTTTAGATAGATGATAGATACCTTTATTGATCCCATGAGGGAAATAAAGTAAATTATTTTCATTTTAGGAAATTATTAAACGCTCGGTTAAAAGCAAAGGAGATTTTCTGTTATAGTGGACATAAAAACAAGAGTTCGCTGAGATTATATCCTAGAAGACACAGACCGGCGCCAGACCGGAAGAATGCCCGCAGCGTAAAAGAAAAGGCCTGATGAACTAAGGATTGTTCAGTTTCCAAGTGCTTGTACAATCGATGGAAATGTTCAAATAAATGTGCAAAAGAAATAAACAAAATAATCATTTATTTCTTTATCATATTGGCTAGCTAATGTCCTCTCTTTGCTAGTTAGTGGCTGTGTTTCTGCGTTGGGTAGCAACGGGTGACTGTTCTCAGGCGGAAGATGTAAACAGCTTAATTTTCGTGTTAAATAATTTTTTTAAATTAAAATTCATTCTATACAGCAATCGCATATTTGAGAAACGTTTCATAAAACTTTCATTCTTAAAATGTTTAGGGAGAAATGAAAGACTGGTGTGTATTTTTTCTTTCAACTACCAAGACCAGCCATACACAGTACAGTTTACGTACATACAGTAATGTTTATGTTCTTAAATTAATATCGTTTATGACCTTCAGATGCGTTATGCTCCTATTCTTTTAATGCTCAGCTACTAAAATTTCCCTTAAGTGGTAAAATTCCATATAAATATTCAAAACTAAGCAGATTAAAATGTGCACAGTAAAGAGATTAAATGATTAAATCTTTTCAGTACCAACCAATGCACCACGAGTGCCCCTGTCTGTCATTTAGGCCAGCCAATCACTTACTGCAGTGCCCCGCGGTGGCTTGTGGGTAGTTTACCGTACCGCGGGTTTGTAACGCGCATTTTGAATGGCTGCATCTGTACACGTTCATGTACATGATGAACATGTTTGCATGTTCTTTTGTAACATACACCTTTTTGTGATTTTTTGGTTTATCTAAGCAAGTGTTCCTGCATCCCTCTTCTGCACTATATATAGTCATGGCTTTTTTTTCTGTTTGCTTATTTCAAAGTCACACCTGCTCCATTTCTAAAACTTTTTGTTCATGTGCATTTTTGTATTTTTTACACTCCATAACTAAAAAGCCAAATAGGAGTGGCTTAAGCGACATTGACAGTTGTGTAACTAACAGTTTGAGGTAGCTTATTGTGTAAATTTCGCTTTGTTGCTTATAGGTCATGTCATGTGACTGATTTTTTGTCCTGTTTCGTTGGTTAAACGCAATGATCACAAGCACCACCATGGTAACTGGGATGTGTAGTTTTTAATTCAGTTTGAATTATAACTGTACGTACTGTCTTCATATTTGGCCAGGGCTTTAAAGAGAGGGCGGGTCAAAACATTTTAATGCCGTCGTCTCCGCTTAAAAGGTAACCCCAAACTGGAAGAATTTGACCTCAGAACGTTTGCCCAGTGTACTAATATAGGTACATCCCGTAATTTTGACTTCACTGTGTAATGAAGAAATTTTAAATACTACTTCTTAGCGTAGATAAAAAAGCTTGGATTCCTATGGACAGTATCTTATACACATATCTTTTTCTGTTGTCTTTGTTGATCTCTTGAGGATCCTTGTGATATTTTGAGCTCTCGTTGAATGATAAAGTGTCGCAGTTTAAATAATTTTCATTGTTAGAAATTATGAAACGCTCTGTTAAATGCAAGGGAGTTTTTATATCTGTTATAGTAAAAGAAAATACCAGACGAACTAGGGATTGAACAGTTTTTCAGTGCTTGTACAATCGATGGAAATGTTCAAATAAATGTGCTAAAGAAATAAACAAAAAAGTAAGTTATTCCTTTATCATATTGGCTAGCTAATGTCCCATCCTTGTTAGTTAGATCAACGAAATGCTGTGGTGGGTGTTACTTTTTGTCAATGAAAAAATAAAGTATTTTCATTTAAAATGAGGATTGCAAATACTGTGGACCAGCTTAATACTTTGAGTTTTACTGGTGGAGCTCATACAGCTGTGTCTGGATATCTTGGTCAAATATTCGGCTAGTGTGGATTGTCTGTTTAGTGTTCTGTAGCATTCCACACGGCTGGGCAGCTTGTTCCCCCCTTCTACTTTGAACATACCTGTGAAACCGGTTTAATTCATCACAGCCAGCACTCCCGCAGAGAGTGATGAAAACCACATGTAAGACTTTGGTGCTTAAAATGTTTAGAGAGAAATGGAGAATTGGTGTGTATTTTTTCTTTAAAATACCAATAACAGCAACATACAGTTTACATAATATGTTTGTGTTCCTAAATTAATATTGTTTATGACCTTTATGACCTTCGTCATGCTCCTCTGTGTTTTATGCTTAGCTACTAAAATTTCCCTTTAGTGGTAAAATTCCATATAAATATTCAATACTAAAACAGGCACAGGAAAGACATTAAAATCTTTCTTCGACTGATTAAAATATGCACAGTAAAGAGAATAAATGATAAAAAATTTTCACTAACGACCAATACACCACATTATCTTCCGTGTCGCATTAACATTGGAATGTTTTTTTTACAAGTGTAAATACATTTTAACAAAGTCATGTACCATAAAAGTATGGTAATTAAAAACCATTAATACTTTCACTGGAGTTTAAATAAAGCCAATGTTTTCTCTTTTTGAATTAATTTAGTGCTCATAAATTGTGCTAGGTAGAAAACAGATAGGTGTTCTGAAAGGTCACATATAAACAGGTTTTCGATGGACAGAATGATAATGTAACAATTTCGGGTTCGGATAGGACAGACCAAAAAACTCAGATTTGCGGAGTTAAAAGCTGCCTTTATTTTCTTCTCCGTCACCACCTGCCAGTGAGGTCTCCCGCGCCCCGACCAGAGAGAAACACATGACGAGCCCTGCTAATAAAGCACCTTGAATTGAACTGAATTGAGAGGGGGGGGGAGGGCGAGCGAGCGAACAAGCGAGAGAGCGGGAGGGGGCGAATGAGCGAGAGATAGAGAAACACCCAGGGGTGCAGAACCAGGGAACTATTTACATATCAAAACTATTTCCCAAATGTATTATGTGCTTTCTATATTTATTGTCAATTAATTGTCCATAATATTGCTATTCTATTTTTTCAAATAAATGTTTGTTAAAAGAAAAGTCACGCAGCTGGCTGGATTTGAACACATAACCTGTGGTTTACAAGTCAGGAATGTATACCACAGTACCACCCACAAGGTTGCATGAGGAGAGGTGAAACAGCCCTTCACAGAATCAACAGACATTGTACAGCGTGTACTACTGTGTTGCAGTACATGAATATAATAAAATCGTTATTAATTTCTTTAGATACGTGATTCCATATTATATTCCCTATTAATCAAATTCTAAAAGTATGCTTGTTGACTCCGGTATTGAGCGTATTTGTAGAAAAGCTTAAAACTACCACTTTTTATACATGTTATTTCACATGTTAGTTAAAGACTTCGATGCTTAAAATGTTTTGGGAGAAATGGAATACTGGTGTGTATTTTTTCTTTAAACTACCAAGACCAGCCATATACTGTATATGTTCCAAAAATAATATAGTTTATGGCCTTCACAGCGTTATAGTATGCTCCTATTCTTTTTATGCTCAGGTACTTAGATTTCCCTTCAGTGGTAAAATTCCATATAAATATTCAATACTTAAACAGGCACAGTAAAGGCATTAAATATACATATACAAACTATATACAGTAAAGTTTGCATACAGTAATATGTTTATGTTCCTAAATCAATCTCTTTTATGAGCATGTGAAAGGCATGGTGAATCGGAGATTATGCATGTACTTTGCATGATTAGAAACAAATGTGTGATTGCGAAATGCTGTGGTGTTACTTTTACAAAGACGGTCAATGGAAAAAAGAATGTGGACCAGGGCAATACTTTGAGTTTACAGCTTGTCCAAGGTCATTCATTATTAATACTATTAGTAATATATTCGGCAAAGACTTTGATGGTGACAGCTCAAACATGAGAGGTTGAGCTTTATTAGCTCCACCTTGCGGAAATTCTGGATACTTTTATTTTACTTGCGGTACCACGTGGTATCATGTGGCACTATGTGAGAATTTACTGTATTAATACAGTAAAGTGCGGTACACTGCGTCAAGCGCACCACAAAATAATGAGGTATCACCCGCTTGTTTTGAATGGCTGCATCTGTAACTATCAAGTTAAATCACTACAACATGTATCTTTTTACAATAACAGCAAGTGATGTTCTTACTACGTATTCTTAGAAAAAGATAAAACGTATATCTTTTTATGAAGTACCGAATATAAGCTTAATAATGTTAGAACAAGCATAATAAAACCTAACAGATACCTAATGTACACACAGTAGATTGTAGTGGTAGCTAATTATAAAATAGTTCACAACACTATTCCACCTTCTTCATAAATATTTTATGCATCAAAGTCTTTAGCTAGTTGACTGTGGGTTATAGCTTTAATGTACTTGTTCTAACATTGTATTTCATAAAAAGCTATAATGTTTTATCCTTTTCTAAGAATATGTAGTAAAAAGACTACTG
Source organism: Lepisosteus oculatus (assembly GCF_040954835.1). Taxonomy (NCBI): domain Eukaryota; kingdom Metazoa; phylum Chordata; class Actinopteri; order Semionotiformes; family Lepisosteidae; genus Lepisosteus; species Lepisosteus oculatus. The sequence continues at coordinate 55,174,647 of NC_090696.1, forward strand.
TTATTGTATAAAAAGTTGCACTGATTTAATACCAATTGATAGTAATATTTATGTCACTAAGCAGCTAAAATATCACAAGTGGATGTTTATGAAACATTTTGGCATTTATTTTTTTATTGTACTTATAGTGGTAATGGACAATGGAATGCTCTTGGACTGTAATGTAGCACGCTGCACCAAGGCGGTTCAAAGCCCAATCAGGGCATTACTTTTGTCTTTTTCTTACATGGCCGGATATCTAAAAATAGTTCACTACTGAACATGATGGTTCTCTTTCAGGTTTACTTCTGAATTGAGAAAAAATATATATAGCAAAACTTCCGAAGCCAGTAATCAGCCAACAATTTAACTTTAAATTTAGAACTTTAAACTGTATATTGCACTTTATAGTACTGAACAAACCAAAGACTTACTCGGAGGTTGTTTCTGGCAAAATTGGCTCTGCGTTACTGTGTGTATTATAATAAGTGATGGTTTAGTGATTAAGTTTTTCTTCACGGAATTCTTTAAGTTCAACACAGGGGGGAAGAAGGGTTATTTTTACAATTGTCAGTAACTGGAGAACAGCTGATCAACATGTTGAAACAGTATCATGGCAGTGAAGATGTGTTACACCTTTAAGTGAGCCAGAGACTGTTGTTTATGTTGTATCAATGTTGTGTGGCTCTGTGGGAACGTTTCTGTAAACTGTAAATCTTTTTATATTTGTAAAAACGTTCCAATTTAAATGCAAACGGAATATTGCAAACATGTTGGATATTGTTTACACTCCCTTCCAGGATTGGACCTCCTTTCAGCAAATTTGCCACTACTGACTGGCAGAATTTATGCGAAGCTGCCCAGGATTACTGTTCACACATACCCAAATCAAAAAACATGGGTAAATGACAAAGTACACGCTAAACACAGAGCTAGTACATCCACCTTCAACTCTGGAGACAAGGACAAGTACAGAAAATCCAGATCCAATCTCAGAAAAGCATAAAAAAACATAGCTACAGAGTGAAACTGGAACCACAATATCACGACGACTGGGACACTTGGAATATTTGGCATGGAATCTGGACCATCAAAGACTACAAAGCAAAACACAGCAACATGACACACACCACCTTTCCCCACGATGAACTAAATTAATTATACACACGGTTTGAAGTCCATAACACAGAACAAGCTAAGGAAATCCCAGTAAACCAGGGGGAATACCCACTGTCTGTCTCCAGACCTGAAGTGTACAAAGTCGTTAAAAAGACTATACCACACAAAGCTCCTGGCCTTGATACTATCCCTGGTCAAGTCCTGAAGGCCTGTGGAGATCAACTAGCGGACATCTTCATGAACAAATTTTATCTCTCCCTCACACAATGCACAGTCTTCCCTTGCTTCAAGAAAACCACCATTGTTACAATCCCCAAGAAAACCAGAGTTAGCTGTCTTACCGCCCCGTTTCACTCACGTCAGTCATGAAATGCTTCGAGTGGCTGATGAAAGCACATATCACCTCTTTACTGCCTGACTCCTTGGACCCACTGCAATTTGCACATAGACAGAACAGATCAACTGAGGATGCTTTCACCACTGCTCTACACACTACCCTTTCACACCTAGATAAGAAAGGAACGTATGTGAGAATGCTGTTTGTTGATTACAGCTCAGCATTCAACACCATCGTACCCTCAAGGCTTATCACCAAGCTCCAGGACTTAGGACTAAGCTCCCCTCTCTGCAATTGGATCCTTGACTTTCTGACGGGCCAACTGCAGGTGCTGAGAGTAGGCATAAGTTAATCCTCCACCCTGAGTCTGAACATCAGTGCTCTCCAAGGCAGTGTGCTCAGCCCCCTCCTCTACTCCTTATTCACCCACAACTGCGTCACCAGGAACAAAACAAATTCTTGCAGGCGATACAATGATCATTGGCTTGATCATGAACGGTTATGAGTCTGAGTACAGGGAGGAGGTTGAAATGCTGACAGCATAGTGCCAGAACAACAACCTTTCTCTGAACACCAGCAGTACTAAGGAGTTGATCGTGGACTACAGGAAGCATCGAGGAACAGACCATACACCCATTCACATCAGTGGGTCCGCAGTGGAAAGAGTCAACAGTTTCAAATTCCTAGGTGTCAATATCACAGACAATCTTACCTGAACCCACCACACCAACCTCGTAGCCAAGACTGCACGGCAGCACCTATTCTTTCTCCGCAGACTACATAAGTTCAGCATACTGTCACACATCCTTTCCAACATCTACACTTGCACCACTGAAAGCATCCTAAACAGCTATGTCACTGCCTGGTATGTTAACTGCTCCGTCCGAGAGTACAAGGTACTCAAGAGGGTGGTGAAACTGGTTCAAAACACAAACTGTACTACCAGACATCGATTATATCTACTCTGTTAGATGCCTCAAGAAGGCCAAGTCTATCCTCAGGGACCCCTGTCACCCTAACCACAACTTGTTGTGGTTTCAGTGAACATACCATAACTTGGTGTGGTTACCGAAGTATACAGACCAAGACCAAAAGGTTTCATGACAGCTTCTTCCCCCAGGCAATAAGACAGCTAAACAGCCTACCACAGCAGACACTTGCAATTACCCAAAAGGCCACCGGTGAATAGGCAACCTACTTGAACTGATAGGGTGCACCAGCGCCCTCCTATCATCTTGCACTCTCAGGACACATATGAACATTGCTAAATACCTACTATCCTTGTATTACTTTCGCACAATCTGTGATTGTATTGTAAATAGCAATTGTATAATTTATTGTATTGTAATCTTAACCTAATCCCTATAAATTTCTGTCCTACTATTATTTTATCCCTCCTAACTGGCTCACGGATAAAGCATTTAATTGCCGACAACACCGCTGTATGCTGTTCTTTTCGTGCATTGATAAATAAACCTTGATTGATTGATAAATTATTAATAATATTAATAATAAGGGATCATGGCCGAGCTGTAAACTAAAGAGGTATAGAGCAGACACGTTGAGTCTTGTCTTTTCAGCTTGGAATTAACCTTTAAAGTGATAGTCTTGGCTAGATTTTTTTACATATTGTAGGATGTGTAAAATATTTTGTTATTATAGCTTGTTGCAAACGTAATGTGCCTCTTTCAGGTTTACATTCTTTTTAAGAAAATCTCTATTTTGTCTTAATACAAATTTCAGCAATGAGAAATTTAACTTTAAATTTTGATTAAGAAAAGTATTTCACACATACTGCACTGTTCACACAACAACACCCCAAGTGCAGCATGTGTAAACCGAGGAACAAATATTAGCTCCACAAAACAGATCTTGAACAAGCCCCCAGATATGCTACATCTCCACTATAGTTATGGCAAGGTGAAAGTGGGGAGCTGATTTTAATTGTTTTTTAAAGAAAATCAAAAATAAAAAACAATGAGAGGTCCCTGCCTAACTCATGACATGTCTAACAAGCACATTGTTTTTTTTTCTTAAAAAGCCATGACACTGCTGTCAGTGATACCATGATCTACCACATCTTTCACATTTTAAATTACTGCATCTGTATGTTGCTGACTGCAGGGCTCAGTCTGCATTTTTCACAAGTGCATTTAACAGATGAGCTACTCAAGAGACCTTTGTGGTGCCATGTTTTACTGAAATTATATAGAAAATAGTAACATTTTAGCAGTTATCCTATACTAGTCACAGAAATTGCACAGTAAGTGGCTAGCAATCACTGTAGGATATACAGTTGAGAAATAGGAAATTTGCATTTTAATAAGGGGAAAATTCCTGAAATGAGATACCGCAACACAATTTACTGGATGAACAGTCCAAGTTGTAGTAAAAAAAATAGTTTGTAAAATAATTGGGTGTGCATGTATTTTAAGAGATCCTTTCTTTCAGACAAAGTAGATCTTTCCCTCTTGTGTCATCTCTTTTGAGACCTAGAAAACAAATTTGAAAATAGACCAGACTTTTTCAGGGATGAGGTAATTTACATTTTCTATCCCTTAGAATCTTTGTTGAAATTCATGCTGTTTTCATTTACATTTTATAGTAATACTAGCAAATCTCAAGGGTTTATGATTAATCTGAACTAGATAATGAAAACAGAGCTATACACCATTTACAATTATTGTCCCTACACCTACTACTTCATCCATATGGAAACAATCTGTAAAACTGAAAGGACTGCCTAATAGACTTAATCATTTTGCAGAAAAGTTTGATAAACTGTCCAATCACTAAACAAAATGGACAGGGTATAAATATATGAAAATCTGAAAGTGGGCTATTTGAGGTGAGTGCCATTCAATATAAATGTCATTTATTTTCTTATTAAAGTTGCTCTAGAATTATCTTAGAAATACAGTCATGTCACTTCTGCTTCATAGTTTCCCTTGATTTCCAGCCACAGTTCTCTTCTTTTTATGTATTTTCCTTTTATTCTGGCTTGTGCATAATGTAACGTTTAAGCTTCAATTAGACATAAAAGCATTGCAATATAATATAGTACTGCTAATCTTCAGGGTCTGTAGAAATGCAAATAATTTCAAAGAAAGGGTGCATTGTACCTAGATGTAACCAAAAAGTATGGGAAGTCTTATATGAGTAAACTAATCTTTATTTTATAGCACTTTTCATGTAAAACATGCAAAACAAGTAAACATGCTAAGGATTAAATGAAATCTTCACCTATTGTTGAGAGGGTCTTTGTGAACTTTTTCTGCTGACGCTACAGTACTTTATAAGGTGGACATACAGAACTGTTTGAACTGGAATGTAAGAATATTGGACACAAGGGCTGCTATTTAATTCTGTACTGTGTTATATAGGTACCCATGTTAAGAAATTAAGCAACCAATTGTATTAAAATTAAAATAAGTTATCTTTGGCAAACAGGCAAGAGGAAGATGAGCATGATCTTGGAATGCTGTCAATCAGATAAGCAGAGGAAAACATGAAATATGACAGAAACATATTTAAGGACTCTTCTAGCTTAATCATTTTAAGAAAAATATCCCAAGCATCTCCCATGTGCATGAAATAAAAACTTCTTTAAACTTCAGAGACAGACTCCTGTTTATCTTTTAGGGAGAAGCGGAAATGTTTCTCTAAAATATACTTGCAACAAACTATTATTAAGAAATTGCCAGAATCTTTTTTGTAGCAGAGGCACTGACATTTGATTGAAATGGTTATAGGATTATTATCATTTTTTTATCAACAGGGGAGACATTGCCTCATATAGTGTGTCCACCCCTAAAAGCAATACAGTTATAAATCTGTTGTCCTGTTTGATTCTGTCTCATTCCTCTTGCAGTGGCTGAACAAGACTCTGTGTATTTACTGGTAATAAATGCTAATTTCCAGTCTTTTAAGAAAGTTAGACAAACAGAATAAAAGCACATGCCGTCAAGTGAGGGTGAACTCACAGCAATAGCAGCAAATTAAGTCTCAGGATCTGTAGTTGGCATCAAGTATTACAAGTAAAGTTCTGCAGTAACAAGATAGTCCAGCTCAGCTCAGAAGATTACATTTGTATCATTGATTGGTTTACTGTTAACAACAACTAGCATGTCATTCTGCATGTCTGCTCCACACTCATTGATATTAAGTAGGGTGATCTACATAAAAAGCTAGATTCATTTGGAAATTAAGTGGTGGCTGTGTTGTAGTTGGAATGATTCTGGAATCATAACTGGGAAGTTTGGCATTCAAATTACGGACAGGATGTTTCTGTTGTATCCTTCTTGAAGGTACATCATTTAACCTGCTTCTATAAAATACCTAGCTGTACAAATGGATACAACATAAATTCTTTTGGATAAATTCAACAAATAAATGAATAATGATTTAAAGAGGAGTCGGTGACATACTGTACTACTTAGTCTGACCTTCAACATACCAATAGTTTTCTTGATGAGTTGTGTATATTGGCTGCATTCTGTGTTTTGTCTTTCTTGAGTTTCACCTAACATGCAGCAAGTCAAATCACCTCTACTCTCTCACTAATGAGGCAGTCTTATAGATCTTTTACAAGTCAATGTCACTTGACATTGTATCATAGTCAGTCTTTAATAATCAATTAACCAAAATGACACTAACTTATTTTATCAATATCCCTAATTTTATCCATCCATTGATTTTTAATTATTCAAAGGGTCTTGAGGGAGCTGGAGCCTATCCCAGTAAACAACTGGTGCAAGGCAGGATACACCCTGAATGGGATGCTAGTCGTTGCAGGTTAATATCCTATATTATCCTTTTTTATTCTAAAACTGCGATGCAAAAATAGAATTATAGGTTTATTTTGAAGTTCAGTATATGAAGATATATGAAATATAAAAGATTGTGAAGCTGAAGAAGGCTCAACAGCTGAAATTGTGTTTCCCTCTTATGCTTTTCAGCATGGAATTAAACTTTACTTGTTTCTATATAAAATATAATGTATTAGCAATATACATTTGAAGGAATAATGTGTTTAAGTGACTTGTTATAGCTATATCAATACATGTACCATTATTTTTTTAACAAATTCTGCAGTAATTTATTATTCACATAGATTTCCAAATTGCAAATACTTTACCTTGTCATTCACTATACTTTTCCCATCCCAGGCCCATCCACGTTTTGTAAAGTAATTCACTGTTGCAAACTCTATCAGTGCAGAGAAGACAAAAGCGTAACACACAGCGATGAACCAATCCATAGCAGTTGCGTAGGCCACCTTAGGGAGCGAATTGCGGGCACTGATACTCAGTGTTGTCATCGTAAGCACAGTTGTAACTCCTGAAAGTGAAAAAAGACATTTAATAAATAGATCATCAGTGGTGATACAGATGCAGCTATTCAAAACAAGCGGTGTCTGCTGCAGTATAACACGGTGGGCCTGTCGCAGTACACCTCATTATACCATATGCAAATTAGATTATGTTAATAGTATCCAGAATCACCTTGTAAAACCGCCAGGTGGAGCTAATAAAGGTTAACCTCTCCTGTACAGCATTTTAGCTGTCACCAGAAAACGTCGGTTTTGAAACCCGATCAAGCTGAGGGACAATCTTTATTCAATTAAGAATTTAAGTTGTATACTCTTTAGACTTTTAAATTTAAACAGTGTATTACAGCATGTTAATCATTAAACATTAAAAAAGCGGTATATTTTATAAAAGCAAGATTGTTCAGTTGGACAAAAGTACACAACCTACCACCTTTATCATAAATATTTTAATTATGCAGGAATATTTTATGCATCAAAGTCTTTACCGAAGATATTACTAAAAGTATTAATAATGAATGACCTTGGACAAGCTGTAAGCTCAAAGTATAACCCTGGTCCACATTCTTTGTAACCGTCTTTGTAAACGAAAAGAGTTTATTTTTTCATTCACAAAAAGTAACACCACAGCATTTAATTGATCCGATCACGCATTCTTTTTCCAATCATACAAAGTAATTCTTGAGAATCTCCGATTCACCATGCCTTTCACATGCTCATAAACGATATTAATTTAGGAACATAAACATATTACTGTATGTAAACTGTACTATATATTGCTGGTCTTGGTAGTTTAAAGAAAAAATACACACCAGTATTACATTTCTCCCTAAACATTTTAAGCTTCAAAGTCTTACATGTTGTTATTTGGGAAACGTTTTTATGTGCTCCTTCTGACCATATTAGGATTATATACTTTGTGAAAAGTGATAGTCTTTTAACCTTTTCTGTGAATTTGCTTGTTATCTAACAAATGTGTAGCGGCGAGGCTTATTAATAAGGCAGAATTAAGTGTTTCTGAGCTTTCCCAAATTAGGCCTCATTTCTCTGTTCATCTCTGTGGTGCAGCCACAGAGAAACCATGCAGGCTGATTTAGGGTTCCTTTGATAAAAGACAGCTCCCAAAGGGGGATGCACTTAGCTAAGCCTGGCTATCATGATCAATGGTCATCCATTGGCGCCTATCTGTCTAGGGAGTGCCAGTTGGACATCTGGACTGCATTACTAAGTGTCAGGAGTAAGTGACTCATATCTCACTTTGATCAACCAATCAGGGACTGGTAGGGCCGAGTAACCCATGTGGGACTCTGATGCCCATGGAACTTTCAGCCAATCAATGAGCTGAAGTTCCTCCAGGTAAAAACAGGCAACACAGAGAGCCTGTTAGATTCAGATTCAGTAAGATTCAACAAGATTCAGAAGGGATTCAGAGATTCTGTGGACTTTCTTAAAGGGAATTCAAAGGAGAATTCCAGGGGAGGACGGCCCAGGAGCAGAAGGCTCCCAAGGGCAGGACATTCTCGCAGCGTGCCTCCTGACCATCCTGAGACTCAGCCCGGACAACCACGGAACGGCCAGTGTGTCCGAGTGCCAGAACTTCCCTTTGTTCTAAGAGTCTAGAGCGGAGGTTGCCAGAGAATAACCAGAGGATCCACCCAAGGTTAGCACCAGCAGCAGGCCTCGTGAACAGGTCGGAACTGTGGACAGCTGAATCACTATTCAGAACTAGCTCTTCATCAGGAACGAACCGGTCCTCTTCCTGACTTGCTGGGACCCACAGTCATCTTTTCTCCTGTGCACAAACTTTGCTAGTTAAAGCCAACAGTGAGCATCAGCAGCGCACCGTCGCAAGCCGCACAGCACAGCCTGGCACCGAGCCAGAGAGCGCGGATTGGACAGCAACAGCCTGCAACTGTTTCTTTGTGCCCACAGAAGATCTGAATCCCCAGAAATTGGATGAGTATTTAACTTCAATGCATTACAGCTCGAGAAATCAATTGTTATCCCAACCAGTTGATATCAATTTAATTCCTAAGAGTTTTGTACTTGTTTTGAGTATCTAATGTAGAAGTTATAACCAAGTTCATTTACAAACGGTCTAAATGAATGATATACTGAACGTATGTCCTCTTGATTTGTGTAACACTTTGTAACTGATTGAATATATACCTTTTGTATTCTGATAACGCTCTCGATAAGATCTGTTAGGTTTATATGCATATTCTATGTATTAATAAATGTATCCTCGTGTATTAGTACCTGTGTGTGCGCGTTGTTTGAGTTATGTCTCATGGTTGGATTCTAAAGCCATCAAAAGAATCAACTTTGTGATTTACTGCTACAATTAATAATTGTCTCAGTAAATGCCCAAACCCTATAGAACTGGTGCCTTTAGAGAACCACTGTGATTACATATTTGGCGTCCCTGAGCCAGTTTTTCCTACAAATGCATACTTTTAGAATTTGATTAACAGGGAATATAATATGGAATTGTGTATTTAAACAAATTAATAACGATATAATTATATTCATGTACTGTCTGGCGGAATAAACTGAAGAGGTTAATTAATGCGACACGGAATTATTAAGAATTATCACCTCTTTTTACACTTGAGAACAAATGAGAACATTCCACTCAGTGGGCGGTGCATTGTTATCTCAATCAGCTGCTAATTCCTTTTATACCACTGGACGACAGGAGAATGTGACTGTACTGTATCTGTACAGAATGTGTGTTTCAATCAACACAGTAATTGATTAAAATCGCAATCGCGTGTTTAATTAAATGCCTTTTTTGATCCACAATCTGAAAATGAAAACCGCGGTAAAGTCACCTTGAACTGAAAAAAAAAAAAAACGATTTTGGCACGCCTATAGCATTTTCACGAAACCTCATAGAGTTGTGAGAACACTTGCTTTGTGTATAAAGTACATTGTGAATGTTTTCACAGCCTTCACTTTGTCGTTTTTATGCAATTTTTTTCCACGCACGAATATTCCTTTGTCCGTATCTTCGCAAGGGAATCAGTGCGAATTTTAATACTAATTAAATGACTGCGGACACTTTCCACCCCCTCTACATTCTCAGAGTAGAACAGACTAACCTTCTAATGAAAGACGGTCCACCTCCTCCCCCCCCGCCATGGACAGGAAAATTGCCCACAGGCACTTAAACTTAATATGGTCAGTAACAGTAAACAGTAACATGGTCAGAAGGAGCACATACTAATGTTCCTGAAATAACCACATGTAAGACTCTGATGCTTGAAATGTATAGGGAGAAAGTGGAATACTGGTGTGTATTTTTTCTTTAAACTACCAATACCAGCCATATACAGTCTGTAACGTAGGGATTTCTATATGTCTTTATTTAGTGGTTACATTAGTGACAAAGGCTAAACTTTTAGCTTCAGTAACGCGTACGCCGTATGGCATACATGTTTGTTTTGGGTTTTGCTTGTTCACATATCTCTCCTTTTTATAAAACGACATGGTTAAAAACTGTTCCAGAGCCACCGGTGTTTCATCAGTGAAAAGTACATCATGAAATGCCTCTCCCTGTTCAATCCACTGGAAAAAAGAAAAGGAGCATAAAGCGTCTGATGGTCATAAACAATATTCATTTAGGAACAGCATCAGAGATATGTTTTTAACTGCACTGCATCGGAGAGAATACCATAGTGTGTTTTTTTTTTACTCCCTGGCGGAAACTGGCTTCCATAAGAATCAGTATGGCTCAGAGATTAAATAAAACTTCACTCGCACCAAACAAATGTATATTTCTAAATATCACAACATTATCGAATTTATGTCATTTTAATAACAATGAATAGTCACCTAGGCGTTACAATATAAACATTTATATTGATTTAAATTGCCTTTAAAACCCATAAATAAAGCTGATACTGTTAGACTTTTAATTATTTAAAATTGTATTACAGCAGCACAATGCAAAATGTAACGTAAATCGCTATCTTTGTCTTCTGTGTAATAAAGTTCACCTCTCTGTCCAGCAAATTAACAATAGTAATAATAATGAACTTTATTGTATATGGCGCCTTTAAAGGTGGCTCCTCAAAGCGCTTTAGAGGTTAAAAACAATAACAACAATACTGTTAGGCTGGGCAAACGATTTTTTTTTTAAAGAAATACAAAATGAGATATAATGATGTGTTCCGGCTTAGACATTAACGAAGAGCATAACACGTGGCGGCGTAGCGGTCGACTCTGGCTTTCCCATCTACTGTATTACCGATGCACTGCAAATACAACCCCCCTCTCTTCAGGAGTGCTGGCTGTGATGAATTAAACCAGTTTCACAGGTATTTTCAAAGTAGAAGGGTGCGAGATTTCCAGCGAAAGACACCCCCCCCCCCTTCAAAAACCCAGTAAGTACAGTACTTACTAGTTAAGAAAGCTAGTTAAGAAACAGTCCGGGCGTGGCAAGCTTCTAATGTCAACTCAGCTACGGCGAAAGGAACCCTTCTTTCATCAGAAGACAATTAACATATTCTAGCCCTAAATGAATTAATAGTAAACATGGTTTACATAAAATACATTTTTCCAAGAAAGTTTAGCCTTTGTCACTAATGAAACCACTAAATAAAGACATAAATATAGAAATCTTAAGATTTTTAAAATACATGACTTTGCTAAAATTTATTTAAAAATAAAAACGATTACAAACACCAGTGGAGAGGGAGAACAGGGGAGGGGTGTTGGTTTTGCATAAGGGGCGGGGCTACGGAAATGAGGTCTATTTGGAAATGTGGAGTTACATGTTCTGGCTGTTTGTGAATTATCGTTGTTGAGTATGGAGTGTTGAGGTATTGATTTTGTGTAATGCTTTATGTTGAAAATTGAGGTAGATTTTGTTTATAATAAAGAGGATAAACTGGGATGGGAGGAGGGTTTGGTTTTGCACAAGGGGCGGGATTATGATAATTGGAGGAATTTGAGAGAGTTTAATGGTTTGATATATTTGATTTTGTATTGTGGTTGTTATCTATGTTTTTGGTTGGTATTATGTTTATATGGTTGTTTTTGCTGGTTGGTCGTTATTATGGTTATTAATAATATGATCTATAGTTGAAATCTGAGCCTAAATGAAAAGAAAAAGCATTTTCAGAGAGCAATTATGCTGTGTTTATGTAGAATAAGTGATTTGGTTTATGAGCAATCTAATTACTTATTCGTTTAAAATGCTATATAACATAACGTTTATTATTAATTTGCTGGACAGAGTGGTGAACATTATTATGCATAAGACAAAGATAACGATCCTGATCAGTTTAGAAGTCTGTGTACGCTGTAAGGTTTTTACTTCTTAAACTTTTAAAATACACGTTTCGAATAGAAAGAAATCCTCTTCCTGGTACAGTATGTATAGCAAACCAGCACGTCTTTTTTCTCCAATCAGAGGGGTGTCAGATGGTGTCAGCCAATCACCATTCTGAAGCCCTACCATTATCTCTGGTATGGGGAGACCTCAGAATTCTGTCCGATAGTTTATGTAGATAGATGATACTTTTATTGATCCCATGAGGAAAATAAAGTAAATCATTTTCATTTTAGGAAATTATTAAACGCTCGGTTAAAAGCAAAGGAGATTGTCTGTTATAGTGGACATAAAAACAAGAGTTCGCTGGCATTATATCCTAGAAGACACAGACCGGCGCCAGACTGGGAGAATGCCCGCAGCCTGATGAACTAAGGATTGTTCAGTTTCCAAGTGCTTGTACAATCGATGGAAATGTTCAAATAAATGTGCAAAAGAAATAAACAAAATAATCATTTATTTCTTTATCATATTGGATAGCTAATGTCCTCTCTTTGCTAGTTAGTGGCTGTGTTTCTGCGTTAGGTAGCAACGGGTGACTGTTCTCAGGCGGAAGATGTAAACAGCTTAATTTTCGTGTTAAATATTTTTTTTTAATTAAAATGCATTCTATACAGCAATCGCATATTTGGGTACCGTTTCATAAAACTTTCATGCTTAAAATGTCTTGGGAGAAATAAAAGACTGGTGTGTATTTTTTCTTTAAACTACCAAGACCAGCCATACACAGTACAGTTTACGTACATACAGTAATGTTTATGTTCCTAAATTAATATCGTTTATGAATTTCAGATGCGTTATGCTCCTCTTCTTTTTATGCTCAGCTACTAAAATTTCCCATTAATGGTAAAATTCCATATAAATATTCAAAACTAAGTGGATTAAAATGTGCACAGAAAAGAGATTAAATGATTAAATCTTTTCACTACCAACCAATGCAATCACTTACCGCGGTGCCCTGCAGTGGCTTGTGGGTAGTTTACCGTACCGCGGGTTTGTACCATGCATTTTGAATGGCTGCATCTGTATATGAAACATATTAATCACTAATATACAGTTATATGCAAAAGTTTGGGAACCCCTGGCAAAATTACATGTTTTGATGATTTTCTAAGTGAAAAGAAGTTAACACAACCTCTGCAGAGAACAAATTTAATGCACAGTTACTATTTATTTGCTGAATTTAACAGATGGAAAAAAAATAAATAGATGTATAAAAGTTAGGGCACCCTATCAGTCAGTACTTAGTAATACCCCCTTTGGCAGAAATCACAGCCTCCAAACATTTCTTGTAGCCATCTAACAGTCTTTCTATTCTTGCTTTAGGATTTTTTTCCCACTTTTCCTTGCAGAACGCTTCTAGTTCAGAAATATTCTTAGGTCGTCGTGCATGCTATACATGGTTGAGATCTACCCACAGATTTTCAATAATATTAAAGTCTGGGAACTGTGAAGGCCATTCCAAAACCTTAATCAGCAGGAAGCATTTAGATATCTTTTTATAGCCTTCCCCTGCTTTGTAAGTGCTTTGTCAATTATCTTTATTTTCTGATCCTCAGTCAGCTGCTTAGACGAGCCCATGGTTGCTGAGTGTAAGCACAACACCCTGAGAGGTTCGAAGAGTCAGAGAATTTAATAAATTCTGGAATTGTCATCATCTGACTTAGATTAAGGCCTGACAAATTAAGTTCTGAGCCCTTAATAATAATGCTAGTGGATCAACAGGAAGGGTTCCCAAACGTTTGCACATGCCACATTACTTTTTCAATCATACTTTTTCAATCTGTTAAATTTAGCAAATAAATATTAACTGTGCATTCATATTTGGAGAAACATATCAAGTTTAAGTTTGGTCGCTGCAGAGGTTGTGTTAACTTTTTTTCACTTAGAAAATCAACAGAACAATTTGGCTTAGGGTGTCCAAACCTTTTTATACAACTATGCCCTCTAGTGCATTATATAGTTAATATTAAATTAAATTTAACATCTTTTATTAATTTTAATTAGATTATTAGTACTTGGGTTAACACTAAAATAATTAGGAATTACAGTCAAACACAACATTGCAACAATATTATTTCTATATTTTGGTTGGTATGCTCAGTCTGCCTGGTATGTGGGAAGACAACCTAACCATATAGACAGACTGCTACACTGATGAAGACAATTTTAAATATGCTCAAAACCTGGGGTATAATTGTATGGATTTACTGTATTTACATTTTATGGATGGAGGCAGCTTGAAATTTGTAGTTTGTTATCCTGACAAATTTAAATTATGAACTCCAGTTATAATAAAAAATATAACAACGTTAAGAATAAAAGGTGTATCTCTCATAATACAGTATTTCCTGATTAGCTGGAATTAGAGAGACAAAAACTGTCCCAAAAATACATGGAACAAATATGAAAAATGATTTGAATACAGTTTTTAAGCATTGTATTTCATATACAAATAATTTTCAAATACAAATAAATGAACAAATAAACCCCTGTAGTAGTGTGGAGTTAGCAAATACAGATATGTTTCCAGATTATTTGAATTAATTTGTATTTGTATAATTCACTTGCAAATTGCCTGAAATGCAAGTCAAAAATTCAATTTGCAGAAACAAACATAATTGATAAAATGTGGATGGAAATTATTACATCACCTCATCTAAAGGAATGTAATAAGAATCACAGTATTACAGTTTTTAAAACATATTTGCAATGCATTTTGAAGAATTTCAAATATTCTTCACTTCCAAGGCATTATATGAAATGACAGCATTGAAAATATCGTATGAGCAACCATACTTTAAAATTACTATCTATTTGAAATTTTCTCAAACAAAAGTATTTGAACCAGATCTGGTCTGAAATAGTTCTGATTGTGATGGTTTATAATAGGCAACTTAGAAGTACTGTAGAACATTTAACTGAATATCAAGGTGATAAAACTGGAAGCAATGTGAATTAAATAAAATTAAACAGGAAATTCACATGGAAAATAACTTCAAATTAATATTCTTTAACTTGAGATACTATATGCACATAATTATGAATTAGGCATTTCATGAAATGAAATGGACTAATTTCACAACTTCCCTGCAATGTATTTATGTGTGTGTATGTACAGTTAATATGTACAGGTAAATGCATTGTGATGTCACTCTTTTGCCTTCTAAAAGGCGGTAATACCTTATTGTATGGATAAAATTGCAGTTTGGACCTATAGCACTGCAGCCCTAATTACAGTACTTGCATTAGTAAAGATGGTGGAATGGTTGTTAGTTAAATGATTGCTTCATTTAATCTCTTTACTGTGCATGTTTAAATCCGCTTAATACTGAATATTAATATAGAATTTTACAACTAAAGGGAAATTTTGGCATAGCTGAGCATAAAAATAAGAGGAGCATAACGTCTCTGAACGTCATAAACTATATTAATTTAGGAATAAAAATATATTTTCAAACTGTATATGGCTGGTAGTGGTAGTTTAAATAAAAAATACACAACAGTATTCCACTTTCTTTATAAACTTATAAAAAGTTATAATGTTTTAACCTTTTCTATGAATACTTGCGCTCATTATTGTAGTATAAAAAGCATTCCTTTTAGAATTTGATGAATAGGGAACATAATATGGAATCGCATATCTAAAGAAATTAATAACAATATTTAAGGATTTATTTATTTTCATATAGCTCAAAGTATTACCGTAGTCCAGTTTCTCTGCGTCAATTTGACCCACCTGTGATTATTTGAAAAGATTTTTCCTGCCCTTTTCAGCTACAGCTTAAGTTGTCAAGCGGCATGTTGCTGTAATGGCTTTGGCGTGTGACTCACATGATGGAGGTCGGGGGATTGAACCCAGCTCCCATCTTAAGTTTTCCTTTAGCATATAAACATTTCTTTGAAAAACTAAAATAGTAAATATTATGGAAACTACAGATGCAGCCATTCAAAATGCATGGTACAAACCCATAGCACGGTATGTGATTGCCTGGCCAAAATGACCTACAGGGGCACCCGTAGTGCTATGTTCGGTAGTGAAAAGATTTAATAATTTAATCTCTTTACTGTGCACATTTTAATCCGCTTAGTATTGAATATTTATATGGAATTTTACCACTAAAGGGAATTTTTAGTAGCTGAGCATAAAAAGAAGAGGAGCATAACATATCTGAAGGTCATAAATGATATTAATTTAGGAACACTGGTACTTTAAAGAAAAAATACACACTAATATTCCATTTCTCCCTTAAGATTTTAAGCATCAAAATCTTACATGTGG
The DNA here is from genome assembly GCF_040954835.1 of Lepisosteus oculatus. Classification (NCBI taxonomy): domain Eukaryota; kingdom Metazoa; phylum Chordata; class Actinopteri; order Semionotiformes; family Lepisosteidae; genus Lepisosteus; species Lepisosteus oculatus. The sequence goes on from NC_090696.1 coordinate 55,191,031, forward strand.
TTATTTCGGAAACATTTTTATGTGCTCCTTCTGACCATATTACTGTACGTTTATATACTTTGTGAAAAGTGATCGTTTTAACCTTTTCTGCGAATAAGTTTATCAGAGTAAACAAAGCATACTTTCAGAATTTGATTAATAGGGAATATAATATGGAATCACGTATCTAAAGAAATTAATAACAATATAATTATATTCATGCACTGTAATTGGACGATCATGAATTAGGGGCTCTCTCCTGGCTCAAGCTTCAAGTCCCTACTCCACAGGACTCCTCTCTCTTTTCCCTGCTTCTCCTTGTTACTTCCTCTTTCCCTCTCTCTGTGCTCTTAATGTAATCTTATATTGTCTGATCTGTCCTGCTCCTTTGCAATCATTAATCCACAACTTAGCTAGATATACTAAGATAAATGTTACAATTGTTTCTGCTCAAGGGACCCCCCAGACCTCGCTCCTTTAACTTTAGAAGTATTAACTCTTCCAAGTGACACAAACTTTATCTAAAATCTAAGAGACACTTCTCAGCCACCTAAAGCTCTAACAGTACCTTCATTTATCATTCTCTGGGAAATAAAATTATGCCCCTCTCAGAGTTGCTTTTATTATTTGTGTTCAAGGCTCCAATGAAGTGTATCAAAAATAGGCAGCTACATATGATGCCAGACACCGATATCAAATATACTTGACCCAATTTATTTTGACACTGCTGCTCAAACATTGTGAATGTAGAATTATTATTACTGCAAAATATGGATACAATCAAATGCATCTTTAGTGTATTCAAAATGTGTTTGTAGTTGTTAATTGTGTGGCCATGGACTGCAGTCAGAAACACTGTAATGATCTCCTGGATTCCAAGAGACACTGTAGTTATTAAACTGGATATAATTTGATCTTGCTTTGTGAGTCTTTTGTCAACATACTGTATTTACATATTTACATAACACACTTATCCAGCTGAGTAATGACAATTTATTAAACAGAACCCTAACTAATTGAATTTGTACACACCAAGTAATCTAAGCTTCCTGAATTTCCAGCTTCCTGAACTCACACGTGGCTGCAAAATAGGGTTAATAACTTCCATTTTAAAAGACTGTGCATTGTCTGGAATCGAAGACAGACTCTTCAGTAAGGCAGGAGAAAATTCTACCATTGAATCACCAAGATGCCACTCAGTCCAGAGCTAAAGAGAACCTACATGTACCGTTTTTTTCCATTATACTGAAAAGCATTATACAGTGTTATATATACATATTATTACCAAATATTTTAAATGACTAATTGTTTGCAGAGGAAGTTAAACCAAATGTATCTGTTTCAAATTGAAGCTTTATTAATAAAAAAAATGAACAAAAACTTGCACAGAATTACTGAGAAACATTAAAAACAGCCTATAATAAAATAAAAAAAACAATTAGTTGTAAATATTACAGTGAACATTTTGCAAGAAAAAACATTAATATAGAGCACTTATATCAACTCTAGCTGAACTTGAAGTATGAGTAAGTTGTTCTTTGAAAGTCATTCACGTTTAATACTTTAAAGTTCAATGCTTTTTAGCCACACAATTACAAACAAAATAATACAACATAAAGCAAAAACAGAATGCATCCACCCAAAACATTCACGAACCATCCAAAACATACATCAATAATAAAAGTGTTACTAAATTTCCTTTTAAATATGAGTGTCTTTAAAGCCACTATGTATATTTTACATTCAAAACCTTCAAATGCGTTTTCTAATTACAATTTCTGCTATTACTAATAATTCTGTATTTAACTTAAAAAAATCTTAGATTCTCATTGTTCAATAAATAGTATATATAATGGCTTTTAAAACATATTCTATTTAACAGCAAATAAATATGTAAAATAAAACAAAAAGGTCAGTAGTTGTTACATATTAAATTAATATATGAAATTAAAATAACAATAACATGGATGAACTGTGTAGTTTAAAACTACAGCAGCAAATGTGACACCCTGTGGCTTTCAGAAAGCATTTTTATTAATCCAGAAAAAAAGTTTATATAGTTATGTAGCATTTATAGTCTACTGTAAACATCATTTTGTTGTTTTTTTCAGTTTGAATTCTGCATTAAAATAATTGATATTTTGTCTTAATGTTAATTTTAGTAACAAGTAGTTAGAAAACAATACAGTATCATACTATATTTAACAACAAATATAAGTGTACGGTACAAAAAAAAACAGTTTGGCTCTCCTGTACCACTGTAATAGAGCTGAATGAAGGCATAACCATGCACAAGCCCACCCATGAAAACAACAAGTTGCAAAAGCTCAGACTTTCTCCTATATATATGACTGTGTATCTTTCACTGCAAATTAATGTATTTGTACATTTTTTATTATTGATACAAAAATATCCCAATTTAATTACAATGAAAACAAACAAAAACATACACATATAAAATATACAGGTGAGCTTAGTGACATTGATGTGACCTAGAGGAGTCTTCATTTCAATTACTTGTATTTCACAAAATTGCTTGCAAAGTATATTTCTTTTAACTTGTGGGAAGTATAGATTCATACCTTTGGTTAACTTTTACAATTTTTCATCATTATTTAAATACATAAAATTGCCCCATGTTCCCTCTACATTGTCTTTAAATGGCTTCTATCATTCAGAGAAATTCTTCCTCTGCAGTATCAACAAAAAGCTAGTCTTCTACAACACATAAATTTATTTTATTACTGACAACCACAGCCCATAGGGAGGAGAGTTGTTTAAAGCCAATTTATTGTAATAGCCATTTGTGTAGCTGCTAATGTAATTTGTTGCAAGTAAGCCTGTTACGTTGTATGAATAACACCTGGTTTCATCACTAGTATTGCAATTATAGGGTCTATTAGCAATTCTTTATCTATAATGTTTTTATAGACTGTTAAACTGTTATTTATATGGAATTTTATAACTAAAGGAAAATTTTAGTAGCTGAGCATGAAAAGAAGAGGAGCATAACGCATCTGAAGATCATAAACGATATTAATTTAGGAACATAAACATATTACGTAAACTTTATATAGCAGGTATTGGTAGTTTAAATAAAAAATACACACCAGTATTCCACTTTCTTCCTACAAATTTTAAGAATCAAAGTCTTTCATTTGGTTACATACTGTGGTTATTTTGGAAATGTTTTACATGGTCCTTCTGACTATATTAAGTTTATATACTTCATAAATAGTTATAATGTTTTAACCTTTCCTATGAATATTTGCGCTCGTTATTGCATAAAAACTTTTTAGAATTTTATTAATAAGGAATATAATATGGAATCACATATCTAAAGAAATGAATAATGATATAATTTTATTCATATAGCTCAAATTATAACAGTAGTACACTTTCTTTGTAAATGTCTGCATCAGTTTAACTCATTCAACTGTGATTATGTGTGTGGCCTAATGGCTTAAGCATGTGCCTTGCATGCTGGAGGTGGGGGGTTAGAACCCAGCTGTCACCATGAAATTTCTTTTAACAAATAAACATTTCTTTGAAAAACTAAAATATCAAATGTTATGGACACTATATTGACATTTTTTATATGTTTAAATATCACAACATATTCAAAGCTAAGTGATTTATTAATAATTACGGATAATTTCAAACTGCTACTGTAATTCCACTACAGTATAGTTTGTGGGAAATACATTTAGTTGTCCTGCATCAAAGTTTAACTCGTTCAGAGCGCCCTACATTACAAACTCCAAGTGTTTAATTTTGTCTTTTGCTTGCAATATCGACAGCAATGTAGTTAAAAGGAACATGTCAAAATGTTTCCAAAATAACCACAAGTGAACAAGTTGTGGGATTTGATGATAATAAAGAAATCATAACAATGACCCCATGTTCCTAATCATGCTTACCCGCCTGTATCCACCTGAAATCCACTTTCTTTGTAAACACATTTTATTTTTAATTTGACTCATTCACTCATGATGAATTGTGAGAGAGTGATAGATGGAGACAAGATGGAGGTTCTTGTCGAAACTACATTTCCCAATATGCAGTTGAAAAGAATGTCAGTCACCCTCAGTCACCTGACCATCTGATGCACTGCATCAGAGAGAATGACTGAAGGAGTAGCCCAATAAGAACACGTTTTTTTTAAGAACCTGAGGGATAGGAAAAGTGCCCGTGGACATTTTTTTCACTGAGAGACAAAATAGAACAAAGTAGAGTACATAACGTGGATATGGATCGGGAATGTTTGCAGATGTGCAGTATATGCTTTTGGGAACACATTCGTTTTCCAGCAGGTAATTGCTCACCTCTGCTGCCGTAGAGTGTTTTGAAATATACATGTTCTCCCCGAATAGTTATCAACAATGAAAATGTCTCTGGAATAGGCAAACTGTAAAAATGATAAATCGGAGGCTATGGAGAAAAAAATATCACAGCAGAAAGCAACTGGTTTGACACCAGCAAATGTGACACCTGTGGTGCGTTGAGTGCATATCTTACAGTGTGAGCGTATTTGCAAGGCTATTGAAAAAGGTTGATCGAGTTAACAGTCTAGGTGTGGTGAGTTTCGACTGTTTCCTGCCAGTCTTGGGCGAAAGAAACTTGTCTTTCATTAGAAGGTTTCCCTATTCTACTCATACATGAGAATATAGTGCCTGCAGTCATTTTTTTCACTGACAGACAAAGTTATGTTGTCATAACACCCTGCTTAACAGATCCGCTTGTAAGAGCAAGGTTACTTTCTGCTATCTAAACAATTTTTTCAGCTTTAAAACACGTCATTGTATCTTATTTTTTATTTCATCTTTTAAAATAAAAATAAGGCAACCAGCAATCAAATGTCCTGTTTTTTCTTAACACTCATTTTTCCATACTGTAGTTAGAGTCTTTGTGTAAACTGTAAGTTCTTTTTACTTCTTAATTAAACATTTGAAACACTTTATTTTTGTAAATACAACACATATTCCGAACACAAATAAAATAATGTTTTCTACAGGTGTTAAGCAGATTAGCAGGTTGCTGATAAAATAGCACACCATCCACCACTGACCACTGATATAACTTTAATATAAACAGGAACTAGTACCTGGTGCAGTTTAAAAAAATATATATTTTGAATTAACCGAATCCCAGGTGTGAGATCATAAAACCAGAATTATAACTATCCCTATGTTTGCGAAGTACTTGATCATCTACTGTAAAGCTTTCAGTGCTTTATTTTTGTATATTCCAATTGCAGTGTGGGCAGGGCGTGTGGGAAAAGGTTAAGGCTGCAAGTGAATTGGGGGTCTGTATTCTTCACACCTGAAACATTGTTTCCTCTGAAAGCCTTTTCTTCTCTCTTTAGCTGATCTTTTGCTGCATACCCATTTTTACACAGCTCCCTAGGTGAATTCTCGTACTTGACTGAGAAAGCTTTAGAGAACTTTACATTTTTATTTTCAACAAATTGTAAATATGATGTTTATTTTGGCGTTTTTATGAATTTTTCACTTAAGTGTATGGAGGAGTGTCAGCTGTCAAGAAGAGCACCCCCCCCTCCCTTTCCCCCTTTCCCCCTTTCCCCTCACGGGCAGACTGACAAAGCAATTAGGAAGTGTTAACTATCCAGCCATTACAAGCCACTTTACAAGACTTAAAAGGTTATTAATAAGATCTTACGTGTTGCATTTACATCGGAATGTTCTTACAAGTGTAAAAGGAGGTGACACACAACTTGTCTCCTCTATAACTCTTCAGTTTACAGAGAAATTCCACCAGAGCCTCACAACATTGCCCAATGCTTGTGTCTAATTTTTAGTTTAGCAGGATTTGCACAATAAGCACATTGTTTAATGGGGATGACATTACCCACGTCTATATCACTGTACAACACTTGAGTCGAAGTGTCTGTTAATAAAACAGAGCGCCTCGCAATACATAATGAGGGGAATTAAATCAGTCAGAATCTCAGAGTGCCAATTGTAAAAATAACTTTTCTTCCCCTCTTTGTTTAAGTGAAAGAATTTTGTGAAGAAATCCTTAATCACAATCACATCACTTAATTTATCCAGATACAGAAATTCTATTTTTATGTATTCACTATATAAGAAACAAACCAAAAGTAATACTCCGATCATGCTTTGAATCAGTGGGTGCAGTTCTTTGTCCATTACCACTACAAGGACAATAAAAGTTTTTTAAAAAGAAACAGATGTCAAAATGTTTCCAAAATGTCCACCTGTGATATTTAAGCAGCTTAGTTACATGATTCCATATTCATATAACTATCAAGAGATATTAAATCACTACAACTTTATCTTTTTACAAAAACAGCAAGTGGTGTTCTTACTATGTATCCTTAGAAAAGGATAAAGCATTATAACTTTTTATGAAGTACACAATATAAGCTTAATAATGCTAGAACAAATACATTAAAACCAGAACACATGCAAGTTACCAAGTTAAAAAGACTTTGATGCATGAAATACTTATGAATAATTAAATTAGTTATGATGAAAGTGGAAGGTTGTGTACTTTTGTCCAACTGAGTGATCTTGCTTTTATAAAATATACCGACTTTTCAATGTTTAACGTGATGAGTTTAATAATTACGCCAGAATTTAACTTGACTGATACAAATTAGCATGTGCAATGGTCTATGCTTGAATTCCTGTAGTACTCTAATAATTACACCCCAAATGTAGTGTTTTTTCCTTATCTACACTTTTTGGCTAAAGTAATAAGTATAGAATCTACAGTACCCTCCAAAAATGTTTGGACAAGAGTTCAGATTAGTCCATTATACATTAGATGTACTCGCAGCATATTTGGATATCAAATCACAAGATAAATATGAGACAAGAGCAGAGACCATCACCTTTTACCTATGGGTATTTTTTTTGTATACATGTTTTACCATTATACAACAACAGCACATTTTTATTCATCTCCCAGATTTTACGTGAGCATAAGTATTGTGATAAGTATGGGTTTACAGGTGTTTCTAATTGCCAAGAGGTTACGCGTTTCATAAATTTCACACACGTAAAAGGTCTAGCAAAGGTTGAGGGCTTTTGAAATTGCTTCTGAAGTCTTTCACTTGCATGTCAGCAAAAACCAACATGAAAACCAGAGAACTCACTATGACAGAAAAGAAGAGAAAAAGAGAGGAAAGAAAATGACCATCAGAGGAATTGTTAAGACAATCTGCAGAAGACTTCACCAAGAAAAATTCAGAGGCTGTACTGCAAGATCAAAGCCCCTCATAAGCAGCAAGAAAAGAAGAGCTTAATTGGAATTTTGAAAAAATACTGATATGAGTAGCAGGAGTTCTGTAACAAGATTTTATGGACAGATTAAACCAAAATAAACATCTATCAAAGTGATGGTTAGGCTAAAGTTAGGAGAAAAACAGGAACAGCTAATGAACATAAGCATACCACTTCTTCAGATAAGTATGGTTGAAGGAGTATCATGGCTTGGGCATGTATGGCTGCTCCTGGAACAGACTCAATTGGCTTTATTGATGACTTGAAGCTGAAAATGGCAGTATTAGGATGCGTTCAGAGATAAACAAACAAATCTTGTCTGCAAATGTAAGAAAAAGTCTGGCACCAGACTTATTGGGCTGCACTTTATTATGCAGCAGGACATTGACTTGAAACATATTGCATGCTTAACATAGGATCTCTTCAGACAGAAAAAAGTGGAACATTTTAAGCTGGCCAATTCAATCAACAGATCTGAGTCCAACTGAGCATGCATTTTATTTGCTTAAAAGGAAATGTGTTAATTTGTTCTGAAGGCAGAAAGCCCAACCAACAAGCAATAACTTGAGACTGCAGTTTAAACCATGCAAAGTATCTCAAGTGAAGAAACAAAGAGTCTGGTGATGTCAATGGTATGGAAATTTGATGCAGTTATTGCATGCAATTGGCAACAAAAACTGACCTTTTCACTTCTTTAATTTGCTTAAAGTTAAGGGTCCCAATACTTATGCTCACTTATATTTTGGGGGACTGAACACAACACAACATGCTTTGATTGAATAATGATTAAGTGTGTTTAAATTATGTTTTTGGAAATGGGGTGGGTGCAAGAAGATTCCAGGGCGTTGAGGAGTCTGATATCCTTCAGGAAGACGCTGTTACAGAGTCTGATTGAGCTAGCCCGTACACTGCGATCTTTTCCCAGATGGTAAAAGGGCAAAGAGTTTATGGGAGGGGTGAGAGGGGTCATACACTATACTGGAGGCCCTGTGTAAGCAGCGTTTGCATGACAGAAATGGAAGGGAGGGAGGCTCCAATGATCTTTTCAGCCATTTCCACAATTCGTTGCAGGGTCTTGAGGTCTGAAGTGCTACAATTCCCAAACCAAACAGTGATACAGCTGGTCAAGGTGCTCTCAATGGTGCTTCTGTAGAGAGTGGGAAAACTGGGTGGGGGAAGGTTTGCCCTTCTCAGTTGCCTCAGGAAATATAGACGCTGCTGTGCTTTCTTGGCAGGGGAGGTGGTATTGAGGGACCAAGTTAGGTTATCTGTAATGTGTACACCAAGAAACTGGGTGCTTCTAACTGTCTCAACAGGGGACCCGTTGATGTACAGTGGGGAGTGATCAGCATGGGCCTTCCTGAAGTCAGTGATTATCTCTTTTGTTTTGTTTACATTAAGAGATAGATTGCTGTTTGTGCACCAGTCCACTATTTGCTCTGTATGGTGCCTCATCGTTGTTACTAATGAGGCCCACCACTTTCATGTCATCAGCAAACTTAATGATGCAGTTTGAAGTGTGTTTGGCAGTACAGTCGTGACTCATCAATGTGAACAGATGTTGACTGAGCACACAGCCCTGGGGGGTTCCGGTGCTCATTGTGATGGTGCTGGAGATGTTATAACCAATCCAGACTGTCTGAAGTCTCTCGGTCCAAAAGTCCAGAATCCAGTTACAGAGGGAAGTGTTAACGTTCAGCAAGCTCAATTTTTCTGTCAACTTCTGAGGGATGATTGTATTAAAAGCTGAAGTGGTTAATGAACCACCATTCTTATGTAAGAGTCTTTCTTATGTAGGTGGGACAGGGCCAGGTGAAGGGCAAGAGATATGGCATCATCAGTAGACCGGTTGGGGCAGTATGCAAACTGAAGCGGGTCTAATGGGGTAGGGAGTCTGGACTTTACAGATGCAGCCATTCAAAGTGAGCGGTACAGACACGTACCGCAGGTAATTGGCTGCGGTGTCCCGTGTCATGACGCAAGATGACGCGGGGTAACGCGGTATGTGATTGGTTGACCGACAGGGGCACTCGTGGTCCGTTGGTCTGTCGTAGAAAGACTTACAGTAAACGTCTTTACTGTGCCCGTTGTAGATATTGAATTTTACCACCGAAGGGAAATCTTAGTAGCTGAGCATAAAAGAATAGGAGCATACTGTAACGTGTGTGAAGGCCATAAACGATATTAATTTTGGAACATAAACATACAGTCCTGTATATAGCGGGTCTTGGTACTTTAAAGAAAAAAATACACACCAGTATTCCATTTCTCCCTAAACATTTTAAGCATCGAAGTCTTTAACTAAAGAGATACCGGAGTCAACAAGCATACTTTTAGAATTTGATTAATAGGGAATATAATATGGAATCGCGTATCTAAAGAATTTAATGACAATATGATTATATTCGTGTACTGCGACAGAGCTGTGTAGGGCTGTTTCGCCTCCCTGTGAATGCGAGTTGTCTTGTAGCCTGCTGGTCTACGTGCCTGACTAACAACGCACAGGTTGTGTGTTCAAATCCAGCTGGTGCTGGACTTCTCTTTTAACAAACATTTCTTCAAAAAAATAGAATAGCGATATTATGGACAATCAATTGACTTTTATATTTCAAAATATCACAACATGATCGATTTTAAGTCATTTTTGATAACAATGAATAGTCACCTTCTTCCCTTCTGACAACGGTTCCTGCTTCTATTGTGTGTGTGTGTGCAATAGAGTAATTTTTTATAGAGAAATGGAGGCTGGACAGTATGCGTTACAATATAAACATTTATATTGATTTAAATCGTGTTCTGATTTAAATCGCAAACGTGTGTTTAATTATATGTGTTTTTTAATCATAATCAGGCTAATGCAACATAAATTGATACAGTATCTTTGTCTTCTAAGTATCTTGATAAACTTTTAGCATAGCTTTCTACCCGTTTAGATTTATATTTCTTGCGATTTTGGGATCAAACGTGGAAGGATTAGATTGTAATAGTTTTTATTTGTCAAATACGTGATTGTATTTCTGAATGTTATGTTATACCTACAGTAGTTCACTGCTTTAAATACATCGAATTAAGAAAGTTATGTGTTGCACTTTTTTTTCTAAACCAGGGAAAATCTCATCATATTTCTCTATAATAATAATAAAAAACTTTATTTTACATATCACCTTTAAAAGTGGCATCTCAAAGCAATACAGTAGATCGAAAAACAGTTAAAAGGGACCAAAGTAAATACCAGACAAACGCAAACACGTTTTTAATAAAATGTTTTTTCAATTCCTCTTGTCTAACAGGAATGTTTTGTTTGTGGACAGACTGTTAGACTAGAGGAAAAGAGCGCCTCCTTCTACGAAGCATTTTGTTGATCCGATCACAAATTCTTTTCCAGTCGCACGAAGTAAGGGTAAACTTACACCATACCGATGAGTTAATGCCAGGGAAAGACACCATTTCCTTTTCCTGATCACTCGCTTTCTGGATACACATCTCACCTGTCCTGTTCTTTGTTTTCCTGGTTTGCTGATTATGCCTGCTGCGGTCCACTCCTACCCTCACACCTAAAGAATACTATTTTAAATTTCTTGGCGCAGTTCATTAACCCTTGTATGTGCTGTCCGCGCCCAAAATGCAATTTAAAAAAAGTCAAAAACCGCGCTCATCTTAAGTGGTGAGAAAGCTGTGCTCAATGTATTTAAGGGACTTAAAAGTAAAAGGAGATGCTTCACATTGCTTGACTAATTTTAAAAACTAAGTTATAAATGCAGACGCTCCCTCGGTGCCGCGCCGGGTGTAAATATCAAAATATACATACCCAACACTGATTGTACCCATCTGTCATGCAAATAAAACAACTTGAATTGAATTGAATTGAGGGAGAGAGGGAGGAGGGGGAGAGAGATAACCAGGACTCAAGGCAAATAAGATACTTATGGGTACACAGGCATTCACAACAGCAACATATGAAACGTTTGCACGTATAGTTAAGTTATTACTTGGTTTCTCAAAGTGCAATGAAATACAATATTGTTGTTGTTGCTGTTCTTGTTGTTTTTATCCTGTAAAGCGTTTTGAGAAGCCACCTTTAAAGGCGATATATACTGTAAAAGCGCTAATTCTTATGGAATGTGTTCCGCCGGGGATTCAAATTATGTATTTATTTTTAATCGCATATCTAAGGAAATCTCAGTTTAACTTTGTTCATGAACAAACAGTGGCATGTTACATTATTATTAGTTTTTTTGTTAACAAGGCTCACCAGCTAATGTGAATCGAAACCTGTCTTTCTAGCTTTTAAAGTCATGCAATGTGTAGACCACAATTCAAATAGAGAAAAAAAGACCTGACTGACAAGATTTAAGATGTGGCTGTCAATGTTGGATTAAAAAAAACACATTGCCCGACGTTTGTTGCATTGCTTGAAAAATAACTTTATTTCGAGAGACTGGATAAGTAATTCAAGTGTTTTTTTTAACTTCCTGAAAAACAACTAATAATTTAACTATATGTGCAAACATTTTATGATATGTCGCTGTTGTGAATGTCTGTGGACATGTGCTGGCTGGACAGGAGGGGACAAGCCGATACATACTCTTAGAGTTTGATTAATAGGGAATTTAATACAAAAATATAGTACTAAAAATAAGATGCACTCTACAGACATTCACAACGGCGACTGTCAGAAGATAGGACACAGCGGCTCGGGCACCCGCTGAATGGAAAAGGGGCACTTTAATGTTCTGTATGGCTAATACTAAAGCCAATACTGGCTCAATACCCTTAATGGGCTTTGACGTGCTAATGCGTTGGTTTAACAGTCCGGGTGTGGCAAGCTTCCAATGTCAACTTGACTCGATTGGAAGACAATGAATGTATTTTAGCCCTAAATGAATTAATAGCAAACATGGTTTACATAAAATACATTTTTCCAAGAAAGTTTATAATAATAGGATCTATAGTTGAAATTTGAGCCTAAATATAAAGGAAAAGCATTTTCAGAGAGCAATCACGCTGTGTTTATGTAGAAGAAGCGATTAGGTTTATGAGCAATCTAACTACCTATTCGCTTAAAACGCTATATAAAATAAAGTTTATTTAGAGATGAATGATCAGTGTTGCAGTTTGAATAATTTTTGTAGGAGGGCTTGGACAGATTCCAAGTGCATTTTTGCAATTTACGTTGCATTGTCCAATGTTCTGTTGTAATACAGTCTAGAATACAGTTAGTCTAAGCTTTATCAGCTTATTTAAAATAAATTTTTTGAATCCCCGGCGGAACACACTCCATAAGAATCAGCGCCTTTATACAGTACATCGCCTTTAAACACATATTTAAACACGCGTTTACGATTTAAATCAAAATAAATGTTTATTTTGTAATGCATAGTTGACTATTCATTGTTATTAAAAAGACTTAAATTCGATCATGTTGTGATATTTAGAAATATAAATTTGTTTGGTGCGAGTGAGGTTTTATTTAATCTCTGACCAAAGGAAACGTTTCATTTTTTCAAAGAAATGTTTGTTAAAAAATAAAGTCATAGTACCATGGGATTCAATCACAGACCATGTGACATGGGAGTCAGGAAACTAACACACAACGCCACCGGATTTAATAACGTTATAAAACGCTATAAAATAATGTGACTAGGCACAGAACAAGTTGACAGCACAGTACAATAATAAATGCTGACCATGACTTTAGAAGCATAAATTACCTTACACTCAATTTAAACACAAGCTGTCTTTCTGTATGAACCTCTAAGCTGGTTCATACAGAAATGTAGAAATGCATTAGCCTGATTATGATTAAAAAACACATAATTAAACACACATTTGCGATTTAAATCAGAACACAATTTAAATCAATATAAATGTTTATATTGTAACGCATACTGTCCACCTCCATTTCTCTATAAAAATTTACTCTATTGCACACACACAATAGAAGCAGGAACCGTTGTCAGAAGGGAAGAAGGTGACTATTCATTGTTAGCAAAAATGACTTAAAATCGATCATGTTGTGATATTTTGAAATATATGCGACATGCCCACCGGGGTATACCGCGAAATACCCTACCCATTTTGAATAGCTGCATCTGTACGTATTCACAGTTTATATGCTGTTTACCTACTGACTGTTTAGATTACATTGCATTCACAGAAAGGATAAGAACAACTTTGCAAAAGGTTAGGTGTCTCAAATATCATGTGATTAAGAACTCCAGGCCCTCAGGTGATGAGTATGAAATGCCTTTATATTTGTACCCCACCCATTTTGAATGGCTGCATCTGTATGTCGCTAATGACTAGCTTCTCGAATCACTTCATGATAATTGGTGTAAGTGCCTTGGGGGGATAGTCATTGAGGCAGGACATGGCTGACTTCTTTGGCACTGGTATAATAGTGGTGGATTTGAAGCATACGGGGATGACTGCCCTGCACAAGGAGATATTAAAAATATCCGTGAGGACATCAGCTAGCTATTCTGCACATTCCTTGAGCATGCAACCAGGCATATTATCAGGTCCAGTAGCCTTACGTGGATTAACTTTGGCTAGTGTCCTCCTTATATCATCTGTGAACAGGAAGTGTGGTTTTCCTTGCGGGCATAACGTTCATTGCTTCAAATCGTGCATAGAAGTTGTTCAGCACATCTGGGAGGGAAGGATCACTGTCACTGACACATGGGGTAGTCCTATAATTAGTTATGGTCTGGATGCCCTGCCACATGCGCAGTGTGTCTCTGATGTCCAGGAAGTGGCCATAGATTTTTTGTGCATAGGAGCGCTTTGCCTCCCTGGTGGCACGGGACAGGTTGGCCCTCACAGTCCTGAGGGCTGCCCTGTCGGCTGATCTGAATGCAGCATCACAAGTTCTTAGCAGTGCATTGACCTCTGCAGTCAGCAATGGCTTCTGGTTGGCCCGTGTGATGGTGGATTTGGAGACAGTGATGTCATCTATACACTTACTGATGTAGCTAGTCACAGATGCTGCATACTCCTCTGAGTTGATACTGTATGTAAATTTCAATTTCTTGTGTATAAAACAGGGAAATCTCAATTTTAGGTTTTTGTTCCAATACTTTTGGAGGGTACTGTATATCTACCATAACAAAGCTATTTAATTGTGGATCACACATCAGATTTTGCCTGAGACTACGCATTCATATCTTCTTACTTCAATCTGTTAAGTATATGGCAGAATGTGTATATAGGTGTCTAGCATAATAATAGTCATTGTATTCCAGCAGGGAACTGGAGTTAAATGCATTTTGAAAGTCATATAAAGTGAAACAAATATAAAGGCATTTCATACTCATCACCTGAGGGCCTGGAGTTCTTAATCACATGATATTTGAGACACCTAACCTTTTGCAAAGTTGTTCTTATCCTTTCTGTGAATGCAATGTAATCTAAACAGTCAGGAGGTAAACAGCATATAAACTGTGAATACGTACAGATGCAGCTATTCAAAATGGGTAGGGTATTTCGCGGTATACCCCGGTGGGCGTGTCGCAGTATCACGCAGTATCACGGGGTAAATCGCGTCATTTGACGCCATGCCAGAAAGTATCCGGCATCACCTTGTAAAACCACCAGGAGGAGCCAATAAAGCTTAACCTCTCATGTACAGCATTTGAGCTTTAAAATTGAACCTGTGTATTACAGCATGTTAATCATCAGTCATTAAAAAGTTGGTATATTTTATGAAAGCAAGATTGCTCAGTTGGACAAAAGTACACAATCTACCTTTATCAGAAATATTTATGCATCAAAGCTTTTACCGAAGATATAACTAATAGTATTAATAATGAATGACTTTGGACAACCTGTAAACTCAAAGTATAATTTCTTTAGCACATTTGTACAAGGACTTGGAATCTGTCCAAGCCCTACTTTGTCAGACATTTTCTTTTACTGCAACGGACATAAAAACTCCCATGCTTTTAACAGAGCATTTCATAATTTCTAACTACGAAAAATATTTAAACTGCAACACTTATCATTCAACCAGAGCTCAAAATATCACAAGGATCCTCAAGAGCACAGCAAAGACTGTATTAAAAGATACTTGTATCAGATACATGAGAATCCAGGCTTTTTTATCAACGCTTTCTTTTCCGTATACCAGATATTATGGAACCACTTCAGAAGGGTGTCAGCCAGTCAGATTCCAGGAATCGGTACTTTAAAGAAAAAAATACACACCAGTATTCCATTTCTCCCTAAACATTTAAAGCATCAAAGTCTTTAACTAACATGTGAAATAGCGTGTAAAAAAGTGGTAGTTTTAAGCTTTTCTGCTAATATAATATGGAATTGCGTATCTAAAGAAATGAATAATGATATGATTATATTCGTGTACTGCGACATTTCTTTGAAAAAATAGAATAGCAATAATATGGACAATTAATTGACTTTTATATTTCTAAATATCACAACATGATCGAATTTAAGTCATTTTAATAATGAATAGTCACCTATGCGTTACAATATAAACATTTATTTTGATTTAAATTAGGCTGGGCAAATGATTTTTAATTTAAAAAAAATAATAAAAAATGAGATATAATGATGTGTTCCTGCTTAACTTAGACATTGCACGACTTTAAAACATATAAAAACAAGTTTCGAGAGTTAAAAAACACTTTTTATGCGCGAAAAATGGGTGATTTTTCTTCCTCGTGATCAGCTCAGAATCTTTGTGTACGCTGTAAGGTTTTTACTTCTTAATTAAATGTTTAAAATACATTTATATATTAAATATATTTTCATTGTTCAAATATACATTAAATCTGACTATCATATAATAAGTTAAATACAAAATTAAATATAATATATTATAATATAATATAAATATAATATAATAAGTTAAATACAAAACTAAAGAAAAAATTGGGTTAAATATAATTCAAAATATTTTGCTAACAATGTTAACTGTTTATAAATAATAAATTGTATTAACTAAAGAGTAGGATGGCACAGTTGTTAGTATTTTTTTTGTTTTGTTTCTTTTTCATAAATACAACAGTAAAACCTGATGTCTCAGTTGCTTTCCAAATTAAATTATGCATGCAAACCTGTGAACTAGAAAGATAACTAAGATATCCATGCATTTATAATGGTGGCAAAGTGGTTAGCATTGCTATCTTGCAGCACTGGGGTCCTAGGTTCAATTCCTGCCATCCTGTGTGTGTGGGGTTTGCATGTTCTCTCTGGGTTACATGTTTTTTCTCCATATGTGTGATATGACTCCCTTTGCACTTGTACAAAACATACTGGTAAGTTAATTGGTTTATGGGAAAACTAGCCCTGGCACTATGTCCAGGGTGTATTCTGCCTTGTGTCCGTTGCTTACTGGGATAGGCTCCAAATCCTCTGTACTGGATAAAGAGATTAGAAATGGATGGAAGTAAAGGCACTGTGGATGGAACTATACACAGTGTTAGAAACCCACTATGAAATGGCAGCATCTCACTGAGAATAAAACATTTTATAGTGCTGGCTTAAGGAAACAGCCTTTCCACCTCTTTTGCACATCAGTATCCATACCTAGTTATTTTAACAAATTGCCTCTAATTATAAAAATCTTAATATGCTGGCTCTGTGGATCCGCATCAGCTATGTTTGCCCATTCCTTCAATTCATGTGCATCCAACACACAGTTCAACGCTAGCAACTACACAAAATCTAAAATACAATCCTCATTCAAGTATCTATGTAAACATACAGTCTGTTAACTTCATCATCTTCATCAAAAGTATGCCTAACCCCATTAGAAAGTGTTCTTGTTATAAGTGTATTCCTCAGCTATCCCAAAATTATCTTTTTCTTACCAACATCTCTAGTCTTTTATCCTGCAATAACTCAGCCAACACTTAAATCTCCAAAAGCTGCTTGTGTTAATTTCTTTAAATCACAAATATCATGTGTAAATACTAGCCATGTAATACTCTCCATTGTGGAATAATAGTTTATTTTAAAGGGAACTAGAGAAACTAAGAACTAGAGAAATCAAGAAAGGCTTTTTTTTCTAGAATTAATAAATGCACATCCTGTTCACTGGGGAAATTAAATCCACACTGAGCAATCTTCAATATGTTCAGAATATGACAGCGAGAATCCTATCAGGGATGCATTACACCTGTTTTCAAGTCTTTGCATTGGTTATCTATCAGGTTTCGAGTCAACTTCAAAATCCTCATCCTCATTCAGTACCTACAGTATATGGCTTATTATCTGTCTACTCCCCACCTTTGTCCATCTGACTCTGGTCTTCTAGCTGTCCTAAAGAACACCTACATTCTGTGGGTGACAGGGTCTTCTCTAGCTGCACCCCAGAGCTCTCAATTTGTATTCCCAGTGATATCAGTCACGTACCCTGAGTGCATTTAAATCTAACCTCAGAACCTTTCTTTTCAGAAGACTTAGTGTCTGTATCTGCTTCATTTTTTTAATTTTGGTAGCACCTCTAACTGCTTGTCTTTCTTATATGTATTTACTTTGTAATCTGTGGTCCTTTTATCTGTTTTTATATCTACTGTATTGCTTTGAGATGCCACTTTTAAAGGTGATATATAAAATAAAGTTTTTTTATTATTGTTATAGAGAAACATGATCAGTTTTCCCTGGTTCAGATAAAAAGATCTAAAGCATACTAGTTTGTCACTCTTATCATTCCCTTTGCTAAATAACTTTTCATACTAATCTGATCAATCTAACTGCCTGTTTTCTGTGCTTTCTCTATCCTGCTAGATTTGCAATTGTTCTGAAAATTTTCTTCTTGAAATAACTCATTTCTAAATACCTTTTTTCACTGTTAACATCTTGCAGCAACTCTGCGACAAAATATACACTTAGCACAGTTCATCCTGCTACCAACATTGAATAAAAAAAATCTTATGATTTCTATATTTATGTCTTTATTTAGTGGTTTCGTTAGTGACAAAGGCTAAACTTTCTTGGAAAAATGTATTTTATGTGTTGCGGAAAAAACTGACTTGCTTTAACAAAGTATGTTTACAAATCCTTTCACCTGGCAATCTACTTGAATGCCCAACTATCTGAGAAGCCCTCCATGAAACCATGGTTGCTATTAATTCATTTAGGGATCATTGACAGAATTGCTGTTTTTTATGCATGCTAATTTTCTGATTCCTCACTCTGTTTCATGTTTATAGATAAGACTTTATTGATCGCAAAGGGAAATTGATGTACATGTTCATGTACATGATGAACATGTTTGCAACACCTTTTTGTGATTTTTTTGTATATCTAAGCAAGTGTTCCTGCATCCCTCTTCTGGACTATAGGCATGGCTTTTTTTCTGTTTGCTCCATTTCTAAAACTTCTGAAGTGGAAATCTAATAAGTAAATTGATTCTTAAAAATGTAGAGAGCTTTGCAAAAAATATATTGGTGCTTTTAGATAATATATTTCAAGGATGTAACTGCTGTGCTACAGTACGTGCAGAATTTTAGAAAACAGTTCGTCAACAAAGTACACTGTTTAGGTTAGTTTAGAAGACAATGTACCAAAACAATATACAGTGCCTTGCGAAAGTATTCGGCCCCCTTGAACTTTTCAACCTTTTGCCACATTTCAGGCTTCAAACATAAAGATATAAATTTTTTATTTTATGTGAAGAATCACCAACAAGTGGGACACAATTGTGAAGTGGAACGAAATCTATTGGATTTTTGAAACTTTTTTAACTAATAAAAAAATGAAAAGTGGGGCGTGCAAAATTATTCGGCCCCCTTGCGTTAATACTTTGTAGAGCCACCTTTTGCTGCGATTACAGCTGCAAGTCGCTTGGGGTATGTCTCTATCAGTTTTGCACATCGAGAGACTGAAATTCTTGCCCATTCTTCCTTGCAAAACAGCTCGAGCTCAGTGAGGTTGGATGGAGAGCGTTTGTGAACAGCAGTTTTCAGCTCTTTCCACAGATTCTCGATTGGATTCAGGTCTGGACTTTGACTTGGCTATTCAAACACCTGGATACGTTTATTTGTGAACCATTCCTTTGTAGATTTTGCTGTATGTTTGGGATCGTTGTCTTGTTGGAAGATAAATCTCCGTCCCAGTTTCAGGTCTTTTGCAGACTCCAACAGGTTTTCATCCAGAATGGTCCTGTATTTGGCTGCATCCATCTTCCCCTCAATTTTAACCATCTTCCCTGTCCCTGCTGAAGAAAAGCAGGCCCAAACCATGATGCTCCCACCACCATGTTTGACAGTGGGGATGGTGTGTTGAGGGTGATGAGCTGTGTTGCTTTTACGCCAAACATATCGTTTTGCATTGTGGCCAAAAAGTTCGATTTTGGTTTCATCTGACCAGAGCACCTTCTTCCACATGTTTGGGGTGTCTCCCAGGTGGCTTGTGGCAAACGTTAGACGAGACTTTTTATGGATATCTTTGAGAAATGGCTTTCTTCTTGCCACTCTTCCATAAAGGCCAGATTTGTGCAGTGTAAGACTGATTGTTGTCCTATGGACAGACTCTCCCACCTCAGCTGTAGTTCTCTGCAGTTCATCCAGAGTGATCATGGGCCTCTTGGCTGCATCTCTGATCAGTCTTCTCCTTGTCTGAGCTGAAAGTTTAGAGGGACGGCCAGGTCTTGGTAGATTTGCAGTGGTCTGATACTCCTTCCATTTCAAGATGATCGCTTGCACAGTGCTCCTTGGGATGTTTGAAGCTTGGGAAATCTTTTTGTATCCAAATCCGGCTTTAAACTTCTCCACAACAGTATTATGGACCTGCCTGGTGTGTTCCTTGGTCTTCATGATGCTCTCTGCGCTTTCAACAGAACCTTGAGACTATCACAGAGGAGGTGCATTTATACAGAGACTTGATTACACACAGGTGGATTCTATTTATCACCATCAGTCATTTAGGACAACATTGGATCATTCAGAGATCCTCGCTGAACTTCTGGAGTGAGTTTGCTGCACTGAAAGTAAAGGGGCCGAATAATTTTGCACGCCCCACTTTTCATTTTTTTATTAGTTAAAAAAGTTTCAAAAATCCAATAGATTTCGTTCCACTTCACAATTGTGTCCCACTTGTTGGTGATTCTTCACATAAAATAAAAAATTTATATCTTTATGTTTGAAGCCTGAAATGTGGCAAAAGGTTGAAAAGTTCAAGGGGGCCGAATACTTTCGCAAGGCACTGTATGCTGTCTGGGTCATTAGAATTAGCTGAAAGTAACTGATAAGCTTTGAATAACAAATCTAGTGCTTCTTCTCTCGCTCTATGATGTAATTTGTTTTCTCTTAGAGAAAGGGGAAGTTTTAGAAGGGACCAAGTGCTGAACTTTTTTACAGCGCAACGTCTTATAAAAACCCTGTACTGCTTGTAACAAATTGAGTCTCTGATTGCACTTTGCGAAGTGGCAGCAGGGCTCCCAATATTGCAATATTTAAATAAAGACCTTATTCAGGTGAGAACTCTCTCTTGTGGCTTCCTTGATAGTTAAATTTCCTCAACACTCATGTGCATTTTTGTATTTTTTTACACCTCTAGCACTTTAACGTCCTGAATTTTCATTTGCCTTAATTTGTAGAATGAATTTGAGTTTTAGCCTTAAAAATCTTAAGTTTTCACTATCTTTTGTTTCTTGTCCTACAACTGTTATTATTGATCACCGAATTATTGTACTTGACATGACTTCATTCAGCCTTTCCTGAACGTCTATGACAGGCAGAGAGAGTGCTGTTTCTGGTGCGATCTTTTGCAGCTGACATTTCACTTTTTTAAACGAACAAGAAATTAGATTGCTCATAAATCACTTATCCTATATAAATACAGCGTAATTGCCCTCCGAAAATCCTCTTTTTCTTGTTCGTTATAGAGACCTTGATCGAAATTGATTTTAGATGTCAGAAAGGATTTATTTTCTCTGTATTTCCTACATTACTTTGTCGAGATTTTAACTTTATATTTAGGCTCAGATTTCAACTATAAATCGTACACTAATTAATAGCAGTAAATACTGATGTTTTGCTCCCTCTTACCACAAAAATAAATATGTTTTGTAGCTGGGATGAACTTTATTCCGTACGCTTAGCTACTCACATTCGGACACGAAGCGGTTAAAGATGGCGGCAAATCAGACACCCAGAGGGGGGGGGGGTGTCTTCTCGCCTCCATAACTAAAATGCCAAATAGAAGTGGCTTAAGCGACATACACAGTCGTGTAACTGACAGTTTGAGGTAGCCTATCGTGTAAATTTCGCTTTGTTGCTGATAGGTTAAGCTTTCGAAACTCTGCCCCAAAATCATGTGACTGATTTTTCGCCCTGTTTCGTTGGTTAAACACAATGATCACAAGCACCGTCATGGTAACTGGGATGTGTAGTTTTTAATTCCGTTTGAATTATAACTGTACGTACTGTCTTCATATTTGGCCAGGGCTTTAAAGAGAAGGCACGCCAAAAAATTTCGGTGCCGTCGTCTCCGCTTTAAAGGTACCCCCGTGCTGGAAGAATTTGACCTCGGAAAGTTTGTCCAGCGTATTTAAATCACGTTTTGATTTAAATCGCAAAAGTGTGTTTAAATATATGTGTTTTTTGATTCACAATCAGACAAATGCAACACAAATTGATATCTTTGTCTTCTAAGTATCTTAATATACTTTCAGCATAGCTTTCTCCCCATTTAGATTTATTTTTCTTGGGATCTTGGGATCAAACGTGGAAAGATTAGATTGTAATCATTTTTATTTTTTAAATACATTTTAGAAAAGTGTAATCTATACTAAAAAGCTGTACACCACCTGCTATAAAGATACATATTGTAATACTTTCTAGCTCGGATAGGACATACACAGGAACTCAGACTTGCGCAGTTAAATCTCAACAAAACAACAAAAAAATCTCAATATCTTGTACGAATTATTCGTAATACAAACCAAAAAAAGCCAGGAAACTCTCTCAAATTCCTGCAATTATCATAATCCCACCCCTTATGCAAAATCAACCCCTCCTCCCATCCCAGTTTATCCTCTTTATCATAAACAAAATCCACCTCAATTTTCAACATAAAGCATTACACAAAATCAATACGTCAACACTCTATACTCAACAACGATAATTCACAAACAGCCAGAACATGTAACATTCCCAAATAGACCTCATTTCCATAGCCCCGCCCCTTATGCAAAACCAACATCCCTCCCCTGTTCTCTCTCTCCGCTGGCGTTTGTAATCGTTTTTATTTTTAAATAAATTTTAGCAAAGTCATGTATTTTAAAAATCTTCATTTAGTGGTTTTATTAGTGACAAAGTCTAAGCTTTCTTGGAAAAATGTCTTTTATGTAAACCATGTTTGCTATTAATTCATTTAGGGCTAGAATATGTTCATTGTCTTCAAATGAAAGAAGGGTTCCTTTCGCCGTAGTTGGGTTGATATTAGAAGCTTGCCACGCCCGGACTGTTACACCAACGCATTAGCATGTTAAAGCGATTTCATTGAGAAGCCTAGCTTTCTTAACTAGTAAGTATTGTACTTTTGGAGGGGGGGAGGTGTCTTTCGCTGGAAATCTTGCCCGCTTCTACTTTGAAAATACCTGTGAAAACAGTTTAATTCCTTACAGCCAGCACTCCCGCAGAGAGGGGGGTTGTACTCGTTAATATCTAAGCTGGAACACATCATTATATCTCATTTTGTATTTCTATTTAAAAAAAATGTTTGCTCAGCCTAACACAATTGTTGTTATTGTTTTTATTCTGTAAAGCGCCTTTAAAGGTGCCATATACAATAAAGTTCATTATTACTATTATTGTTAATTTGCTGGACAGAGAGGTGAACATTACACAGAAGACAAAGATAGCGATTTACGTTGCATTGTGCATTGTGCTGCTGTAATACAGTTTAAAATAATTAAAAGTCTAAACAGTATCAGCTTTATTTATGGGTTGCAATTTAAAAAAAGTCAAAAACCGCACTCAAAATGCAATTTAGAGCTTTCTGGCAAGAGGAGACACCCAAATTTATAATGTAACATGCCATTGTGCATGAACAAGGTTATACTGCTATTTCCTTAGATACGTGATTAAAATTTCTTTTTTTAATCCCCGGCAGAACCGGGCATCCATAAGAATCAAGTAATAGGTTTATTCCATGCTGAAAAAAAGAAGAAAGAAAACACATTCCATAAGAATCAGCGTTTTTATATATTGCCTTTAAAGGTGGCTTCTCAAAACGCTTTACAGGATAAAAACAACAATAACAACAACAACAACAACATTGTATTTCATTGCACTTTGACAGATCGTCCTTAAATCAATTGTTGACTCTTCTCTCTTTACTACTTGTTTGGAGTGACTGAGCTCCGCTCTGCACCACACAATGATCACCCCAGAGTCTCTGCCCCAGGTGATTTGGGTTTTTTTGACAGAGGGCAAAAAACTCTCTCTCTCGCTTGCCCTCCCCCCGCCGTGTATTGTCTGTTTTTTTGTGCTGTCCTTTGACAAAACAAGGCTCACCAGATAATGTGAATCGAAACCTGTTTTTTTAGATTTTAAAGTCATGCGATTTGTAAGCGGGAACACATCATTATATCTTACATATGAAAAATACATAATATAGCTCCCAAACAAACGCAAACGTGTTTTTAATAAAATGCTTTTATTCACTCATAATCTGACAAATTCAGGAAGACATAGGAAGGTCTAAGGGAATTGTCATCTGTTGTTGAAGCTCTGTGAGCTCGGTGACCTTGAGACCACTTTTGGACTTCGCTGTTGTGAATGTCTGTGGAGTGTATCTTATTTGTCTGTCTGTCCTGGCTGTGCTCTGTCGCTCACTCCCCCCGCCCCCCTCTCTCAATTCAATTCAATTCAAGGTGCTTTCTTAGCATGACAGATGGGTACAATCAGTGTTGGGTATTTACTTTGCTTTGAGATGCCACTTTTAAAGGTGATATATAAAATCAAGGCTTTAACTTGCTTTAACTCTGCAAGTCTGAGTTCTTGTGTCTGTCCTATCCGAACCTGAAAGTATTACAATATGTATCTTTATAGCAGGTGGTGTACAGCTTTTTAGTATAGATTACACTTTTCTAAAATGTATTTAAAAAATAAAAACGATTACAATCTAATCTTTCCACGTTTGATCCCAAGATCCCAAGAAAAAGAAATCTAAATGGGGAGAAAGCTATGCTTAAAGTTTATTAAGATACTTAGAAGACAATGATATCAATTTATGTTGCATTTGTCTGATTGTGAATCAAAAAACACATATATTTAAACCTGCGTTTGCGATTTAAATCAAAACGCAATTTAAATCAATATAAAAGTTTATATTGTAACGCATAGGTGACTATTCATTGTTATTAAAATAGCTTAAATTCGATCATGTTGTGATATTTAGAAATATAAATTTGTTTGGTGCGAGTGAGGTTTTATTTAATCTCTGACCCGGGGAAACGTTTTATTTTTTCAAAGAAATGTTTGTTAAAAAAAAGTCATGGCTTTAGTTGGATTCAAACACTCACCATGTGACACAGGAGTCAGGAACCTAACCCACAGCGCCACTGGCAAGGTCACATACAGAGTGCTGAAAAAGCACTACAGAAACATTATCAACAGACAATGTATAGTGTGTACTATTCTTGTGTTGCGGTACATTAATATAATTATATCATTATTAATCTCTTTAGATACGCGATTCCATATTATATTCCCTTTTAATCAAATTCTAAAAGTATGCTTGTTGACTCTGGTATCACATTAGTTAAAGACTTCGATGCTTAAAATGTTTAGGGAGAAATGGAATACTGGTGTGTATTTTTTTATTTAAAGTACCGAGACCAGCCATATACTGTATGTTTATGTTCCAAAATTAATATAGTTTATGGCCTTCACACGCGTTACAGTATGCTCCTATTCTTTTTATGCTCAGCTACTAAGATTTCTTTTCAGTGTTAAAATTCCATATAAATATTCAATACTAAAACAGGCATAGTAAAGACATTTACTGTAAATCTTTCTACGACCGACTAACGGACCACAATTCCCCCTTCGGTCAACCTATCACGTACCGCGGTGTTTTGCGTCATCGCGCGTCACGATGCACGAGGACATAGCCAATTACCTCCGGTACGTGTCTGTACCGCGCACTTTGAATGGCTGCATCTGTATATAAAACTAGAATCTAAATATAAGCTCATTTATATGCTTGAGTCTGATAAGGGACAACAAAACATACTTTTCTTAGTACATTTGTATAGAAGTGACTTCTCAAAAGATTGCTTTTGTCTTTTCTGTTGTTTCTACACTACAAAAATTGTTCTTAACTCTGTGTATGCTAAAATAACTGTATCTTCACATGGGCAGATTCTGTTACACAGTTACACAGTTCTATCTTCATTAAGTTACTGCACTCATTTTCTGATTTAATGATCTTGATTATCATTTTAATTCATTGCACATGGCTGTATCACAAATCTGATATTATTTAATAAAATGGGTACATGATTAAGTGTCAATAACCATATGCAGTAAATTGCTGTTAATCCATATGCTTATGCACAAAGTGTGTGTAGTAATTTAACAATTAATTGAGATGATATAGGTCACAAATTGGAATGATTGCTTAATAAGTGTCTTTTTAAGAGACTATATTGAACTCTTAATGCTGGCGGAAATACAAGTAAGAAACATGATCAAGACCTTGCCATACTCATCATCCCCTGATCCAAGTATTCAAGTTCAAATATTCCATCACAATATTATTAAATGCCCCTTTAAATTTAGTCATTCTTATTAACAAACCTACAAAAATTGAGAACAGGACTCATATTCATTGGCTGATTTTCTGGCTCCTCATCATTTCCAGCAAAACTGGCAATCTGACTTTTCCAACCATGTGTAACCATGTGTAAGTGCGTATTTAGAATCCTATGCAGATGGTATGATCCGAAAGAGACTGGAGAAGGACAATAGGAAAAAACTGAGAGGAATGGATGGGAGAACTGACAGGTAGCGGTGCCGATGTTGATCCAGGTGCAAGTGGGAGTACACGCGAACACGTCCAGTGGGAGTCCAAAAGGGAAAAACAGTGCAAAGTCCAGGTACCCGGGAGATCAATTCAAGGAAAACAGTTAAAAACAGGAAATGGGTCGGAACTGCAACAGGAACTGGAACAGGGAAGTTAAAAACACGATGACAAGGCCAGGCACTCTAAGCCCCAGACCCAGATGGTCAGGACGCCGTGATGAAACCTATGCCGCTGGGTCTCTTCTGGACCCGCTGGTAGGTGGGCTTCCGGGTGTCCATCTTCCAATGCTGAGTCCAGAAGGCACATAACTTAGTGACGGGTTCAACAGGATCAGGTGCACGTTATAATGAAACTTATAATAAAAGGTCGGAGCGCCCTGTAGAGGAGGGATGATGACCGTGACGCATGTGACTGCAAGCAGTCCAAATCTGGACTTTTTTCCTACACAACTGGCCAACAAAGTGAGTCAATTAAGTACAGAATTCTGTCCAATATATTGTTTCTAAAACAGAAGAAACCTCACATTTATCAGACCAACAACAAAATTGATCAACAAAATTATACATTTAGACATATTGGTATTTTCTCCAAGTTCCATAAATACTCCACATTCTGGTACAATTACTTTCTAAACCATGTAACATGATATGGTTGGTTAACTCTCAGTTTTATTATATTTCACTTTCTATGGCAGTGCTTCCTGCCATTTTAATACTTAAATCTTAATCATGAACATTTCAATATAGAGAAAAAAAAACAACTACAGATATTTTACAAATGGGGGTTTAAAAAATGCAGAATATCAGGAAATAACAGAGCAGATTATTCAACACGTAAATTAAATAGTTATAACCCCCGAATGATTTCTACCATGAATATACCCAAGCAGCTGATATAGTTAGAGTCATGTGATTAATGGTTTTCAGACACAGCTTTGTTGAAAAGAGTAGTAATTCAGGGACACTTAGTTAAACAAATGATAAAAATGACAATACACAAAAACTACACACGGTATAAAAAAACAACAAATACACTATGTACAAATTTACAAATAAATCCTCCAGAGGCCTAATGTTCTAACCACCTGGACAAAACCCGATGGTACTAAGTCAGACTTTTATATTATTCCAACCAAGGTCCAAAGAAGACCTAAGCAGCCTTCTAAACTAATCAGAATACAACCTGCAGTTAAATATCTCTCTCTGTATACCCAAATGTCCCAAAATAAATGGGGACCTATCACCCTGTTCTAAAATATGCATTCACTAAGCAAGAGAGGCTGTTTTTAACTGGGATTTTTTTCCCAGTTAAGTCCCCTAAAAAATACAGAATAGCAAGTTCTCTTAACAAGATACAGTGAATTAGAATTTAGAATTGGTTAAGCCACCCACATCTTTCACACCATAGTGAAGAATTTAACATTTGTTTGCTTCACATTCCATATGATCACATATAAAGTATATAGTGGGTCTCACATTCTGCAAATTTAACATTCATGATTTGGTCTGGCCGAAGGGGTCTCGTATTGGAAGAACAACAGATAAAACTGAGCTGAAGATTGTTAAGCACAACTTTCAAATTAGTTGTGCATTAGAGACTAAAATCATGAGATGGATCTAGCTAGTAAAGAATGAAGAATGGCACAGGCTGAAGAAATATCTGTAGCTGCATTTACAATATCGATGAAGTGGTGAACTTAATTAGATTTCTTTTACAAATCCCTTTTGATATTGGTGTACTAATGAGTTCATATATGTGCCTAGATATGAAAAAAACCTTGGCAAATAGTAAGGTATTGAGTAGACAGGTCACAGCTTAGGGTATATTTGTATAATTTTCTATAAAAGAAATATAATAGTAATATTAGCAGCCCTTTACAGTTAACCCTTTTTAATGACAGTATGTATAATTTAAAGCAGAAGGGGACTTTACTGGCCTCAAAAGGTAAGAGAGAATTCAGGAGGACTACTGTCAATGCCAGGTGATTTTTCCTTTTTCATGTTCTGCAAAGCCTCCCTTAGATCACATAGGGATATAGGTACCCATATTGAAGCCCCTTCTACAGGAGATAGACAATACAAATCAAGAGACTTTAGAAAGCTTAAACATGTTCCTGAATTGTTTAATTTTGTTTAGAGTTTATTTGCATATGACCCAAAATTTACATCCTCTGTGGCAGCATGTTCTAGAAAAGTTATATAAATAGAAAAGTCTTATTAATATAAGACCTGCAGTTCCGAAACTCATACAGCAGAATTATATTTAATGAAACCCTTACATGCTTTCTTTATAAAGTAACTTCATCAACTGAGACAAGGTTTAAATCACAAAACTAATTTAACTAATACAATTAAGATTCAAACTGTGCCAGAAATGTTTCATTTTGTAATAGTGTGTCAAAACAGTAGTGCGAGACATATAAAACCTTACAACTCTGCAGAAACAGGCATGGTGATTTACCAATTAATTTATTATCAATGTGCATAATATCTCAAATTTGTGTTTAAAAAATCAGTTCATGAGTACAATTTATGTCTACCTAAAAATATTTCTGTGGCTGAGGGAATAAACAAGCTCCATATACCAACCATAATCAGATGAGAAACAGTTTCTCAAGTGCAGTAGATGCCAGAGACTAGGTATTCATATCCTTTGAGTTTGATCTGTGTGATTCATTACACCATTTATTATGCACCCAGTATTACATCAGAACCCAGTAAAAAATGTGGAAATTAAATTTAGTTCTAATATTGATGTGTATTAAGGAGTGTAGGTGCACCCAATCAGAATGCTTGAGGTGTAAAGAGCCTACTGTAACAACTACCCAGTATGATGGAAAGTACTGCCGAAAACCTTTTTTATTTTTTCAAATACTCTGATGCAGGACTGCACAAATTAAATGTATATGTGACAAATATTAATCATCTAGTAAGATATTGTGAGTGTATAGTGAATATTTAACACACATCGTGGCTTTAAAAACATAATATTTAAAAGGAAATTAACATACTGAAAAAAATAAAAGAATGAAAGAATCATGCCATGCATTATAACTCGCATTAGTAGATGCAGATGTAGATAGTAAGTCACCTGTTTGGGTTTTATGGAAGTTGGAGTTCCGAGGCTACTGCCCAGCGTCAGTGAGCGTACTGGAAAAGTGTATTGGGGATGTGTCTGAAATTAAACTGAACATATATATTATATATATATTTTTTAAATTAAATTCTCTATATCTGACTTAAAGTTTGTTTTACTTACAATTAGTTTAATTTTACATTACACTTGATTTTTGCATCACAAAGAAAATAAAAATCGCAAATTGCAATTATTTTAACATACTGTGATACATACAATTCATACAAATGTGAATGTAGTGTAGTGAGACATATACAATATGTATTGCTCATATTCAGCACTACAGTATTACTACTGAACCATGTTGTGGAAGATATTGTGAATTGCTGAGTTCTATTTATTTAGCCTTTACAAAAAGGTATAGTAAGACAGAATAAAGGTGACTTGCTTTAAAATCTGCAGCATCTAATTGGTGTTAAGGTGTTAAGAGTATAAGTAATCACATCTAATGACCAGTGTAAAACCAACTTATGTCATATATGGAAAGACGGGACAAACAAAATCACCTCATAATCATTATCATAATCATCATAAAACAGAGCAAATGTGTTAAACAAACTTTTTTCTGAGCATGTGTACTGTATATAAAAAGTGGGAAACTCTTGTAGTTTGCCTGTTCTGAAGAGCAGACACAGCATGTGTTACTGTCCTTATTGAGCTCAATAAAAATTAATCTGCACAAGGGTGTATCCTGCCCTTTTATGAAGAATTTCCCCCAACAATTTAGCTTAGTTGGCAAGGATTTTTATAGGTCTCCAGTGATTCCCAGACAGCATACAGGGTGAGTATATTTGAGGTAATTTAATTTCCAGTAAGGGAAGGACCAAAACTGTAGTGAGAATATAAATAATCATTTAAAAGGAAAAGAATAATGATATGTCTGTGAGAGATTCAGGGCAAAGATCCCTAAACTGAGACAAGACAAGTTCCTCTGAGCTTAGTTTCAAAACCAAGACAAGACATGGTCCTATAGTGCCAGCAAGATGCCATCTGAGTCTGACTGGAATAAGTCCCTAAACGGAACAAGGCTGAGCTGAGCAATGCTACAGTGCCAGCAAAATGCCCTCTGAGTCTGGGCGGGCTATGTAAATGGAATAAAGCTGACCTGAGTAATGGTATACCTCTAGCAAGATGCTCTATGAGTTTGGGCAGGCTTAAATAAGTTGTACAGAGAAATTTAAACAGTTTAAAAATGGATGATTAAAAAGAAGAGTTTTACAACTAATGAAAAAAGGAGCCAGTAGTGTTGGGCTCCAAGCAGCAGGGATGATAGAGAAGAATACGAGATGTGGAGAGGACACAGGGAAATTTAGTTTAGTGATATATTGCAGGAAAAGTATGGAAGTGTAAAATGTAAACCACACAGGAACTTCATTGGGAGTAACATATTTTTTATCATTTGCTCCAAAAGCACAATAAAGAAAAATGATAAATGTTAAATCACAAACTAATTAGAAGCAACATATACATTACTGTTGAAGAGTTTCAGAAGATGGTGGCGTGAGTGTGTATAGCCAGCAAGACTAGCTAAAAAAATGACTTTAAATTAATTACACTAAAATTAAGAAGACAATTACGTGTAGAACCAATGCTTGTTAGTAAGATAGAATTAAGCGTTGCTGTGCTTTCCTAAATGAGGCCCCATCTCTGTCTTCATCTCTGTGGTTCAGCCACAGAGAAGCTATTCATGCAGGCTGATTTAAGGTGTTTTCTTTTGACAAGGGACAGCTCCCAAATGGGGATGCACTTAGCTAAACCTGGCTATCATGATCAATGGTCATTCATTGGTGCCTTTCTGTCTAGGGAGTGGCAGATGGACATCTGGACTGCTTTCCTAAGTGTCAGTAGTAAGTGACTCATCTCTCACCTTGATCAACCAATCAGGGACTGGCAGGGCGTGGTAACACCACGTGGGTCTCCCATGCCCGCCAAACTCTCAACCAATCAGCACACATCTGTGTCTTGGTCAAAAAGGTAGAGCAAGCTCCGGTCAGGGCTCTCCTTGGCCATTTTTCGTGCACCCTCAGAGACAATCACGTGAAACCGCTGTCGTCTGCACTGGGACTTGGACTTTGTTCTAAGCGCGAGGCCGAGGATCCTGTACGTACTCAAGAATTCTGCAACGACCAACGTGAATGCGAACACAAGTTGTTATCAAATTAATTTATGAGTAATGCATTTACTTCCGAGTCTAATGTAACAGTGGGTAATAACACTGACTAGCGATTTGGTATAGCCGATTGATATATTGAAATATATTCTCTGTTGTGTATCTCTTTGTGTTTGCATCTCTTCGAGATTATATAGCTTGTATATTGATAACCCTCACAGTAAGGTCTGCCGCCTGTATCCAGGCATACTGGTATATGTTTGGTGCACAATTTATGTTTAATAAATGTATCTCGTGTATTGAATCCATGTGTGTGCATTGTTAGTTGTTCTGACGATTGATTTTCTAAAAGCCACAACAAACCACCTCGTGATCACTGCTACAATTAATAATTGTCTCAGTAAAATCATAAAACCACTACATATGTAACTAGGAAATACAAAAGAAATACAAAAGGTATAAGTACAAATATTGGAACAGTACAGGTGAAACTGGATGAGTTAAGATAAACATAGTATCTGTACAAAAAATAGTTGAAAACTGAAATATATGAGGATAGCACAGTGCAGTCTGGGTGGGGTTTGTATGTTCTCCCAGCATTCCTGTGGGTTTCCTCTGGGTTATCTGTATTTCTAGTATAGACCAAAGGTATACTGGTGGGTTAAAAGGTTTCTGGGAAAATTGGCCTTGGTGTGAGTGTGCACTATGTTGTCTGTGTGCCCTACAATGGTGCATATTGCAGACCTCATGCCTCATACTGAGTGCTGGATAGGAATAAGCTCCAGCTCCCCTGCAACCCTGAGTTGAATAAAGCAATTTAAAAAAATGAATGGATGAAATATATGATTAAGACCCCTAGTCAAAACAGCTAAATCTTTAGCCTAGATGTAAAACTGCAAAAGAGTTTACAGTTTACAGTCAAGGAGTGAGCTCTAGAGTTGTGGAAAAAGGCTTCTGAAAGCAAACACCCTGAAATGCTTGTGTATTTACAAAGGTACTGTTACAATATCTGCTTTAGCAAAGAGTAAGGCCCTGGTTAATACACAGAGAAAATTAAAAATGTTAAGCATTGCAGGGATTTGGTGTGTAAGGCTGTAAAAGTTAAAAGTAAAATTTTGAAGTGAATGAGCTGAGTCATAGAAAACCAATAAAGACATGTCAGAATTAGGGTAATGTGGTAATAGAGCATGAACATGTTAGAAGTCACACAGCTGAGTTTTGGCCCATATGACGTGGTTGGAAAATGAGTAGGGTAACCCATTATAAAGACTCATTTAGGCAATCTAGTCTATATGAGATGAAGGCATGATTCAGGCTCTTTGCAGCAATGCAAAAAATGTAGGCAGTGTTTCTGAGGTGAAAGTTAGACATTACAGGTGGCTTTTATTTGTGCATCAAAACCGAGCTCAGGATCAAACAAGATCCCCAGATTTCTTGGAGTAGGGTGTATTGTGAAGCTACTATTATTTTTAAATTTTCCAAGTAAATTTGATTTGCAGGCAGGTAAAAATTCAATACATTTAAAACAACATGAAACCATTATCAAATAATAGAAATACATTTATGCTGAACAATAAAGTAAAATATATAATCTGTTGTCCAAATTAAGTAGGTTAATAGCTGTGTTAATAATAAAGTTAAAAATAAAATAAATAAAATAAGAAAGATAACTTAGTTATATTGCATTTGAATATGAGTTGTCAAATGAACAACCAGACATAAGGAGCTCAGATTCACTGTGCAAGGAGCAGTAATGAAAGTCAGTGATTATACTGGCCTTCTCCACTGCATTGCCTGTATGTTAAATTATGCCAGTACTAATGTAATCTATTCTGAGGCAATCACTGACTCTTTAAGGGTTCCCAACTCAGAGTAGTTCTCTCCCTGTCAAAACATGGTATGACTATGAGCCCTGTGTTGCCTGGCGCCACTAGAATACACATTCTGCCCACAAGTGTCAGGCACCATTACACTAGAAATTTGTTGTCATTTAACTCTGGTGGAGTGCACAGCTGTCTAAAGATGGAGAAATAGTAAAGGAGATTAAAGCTGCAGTGTCTAGGAATTATACTTCAGTCCCTCCTGACTTAACAATTCAAGAATACCTTTTGGCAACATGGAGCCTATCCCAGAGGTATAAGGTGCAAGGTAGGACTACACTCTGAATCATAATTTGAAAATGAACCTGTGTTCTTGCTAGAGTATTTTTATATATCTCAAATCACCTTAAATATTGCAATGATACGTGCTTGCTGTTCATTAAGATAATTTAGACAAATGTTAAATTCTAATTGTGATGAGTTTTTATTAAGAAGATGTAAAAATCAGTCGGCAAATAAAAAGCCTCCATCAATGATTGGCTTGACGTTGTGTATCTGATGGAAAGCTATCAGGTTAATGACTTATACCCCTGCATTGTAATCTAAGGTAGACCTAACAATTTTTATTTTTTATCTACCATAGATAAAAACAGAAAATAAGTAACGATGGCACCATTCCCACTTAATTAAGGAAAAGTTTAAATATTTGGAAATACAGTAGAATGATAAAAATAGAGCAAGTTCTTATTCTGCTGATTCAGCATTAAATTGGGGAATAGATTGCACAGCATGATTCTTATTTGTTTGCTTGAAGACATTTATTCTTAATTACCCCCATTCACTGACAGGCTGGTCTTTTAACAGAATGTGTCTGGCAATCCTTATAAAGTGTATCAAATAAATAATGTAGGTAATTACTTAAAAGACAACCCTGTTACCCTTTGAGAGTAATTGATGAAAATGAATCGATGTTGTAAATGTATGCAGGTCCCTATTTTGGTAAGTGATTAATTTGATTCAATTAACTCTTTTAAAGGTTTTAAGGTGGATGTAGTAAGAACTGGTATATTTTTCATACCTCACTTAAGTATTTTAGGATTTAAGCATCTAACCATGCTTAATAATGCGGATGCCTTAAGTCGCTCTTACTGGTTACTAGTATATTTACAGTATATACAGTACATATTTTACAATTTTGATGTTACTATAATAATGAACTAAAAAAACAGTTTTAAGGAAAACTAGGTTGTTCCTGTTTGTGTTGATAGTGAACCAGTAGGTGGCACTAATCTCCCTAGACCAGAATGTTCAAACAAATGCTGTTCTTCAGATGACACACTAAACCAAGGTCCTGACAATTTTGTCATTACAGATTCCATGCCTTTGTTAGTATGAGAAGAGATGCTAATCCTGGTGTCCAGGATTTCCATACTGTTGGATTCAATTTGTTCTCACTAAGTTTTCATTTCAATTGGTGAATTAATATCTCAGTTTTCCACCTGATCTGCTGTTCTATATATGCGAATGCTGGCACACAATGTTGCTACAGATGCAGCCATTGAAAATGAGGTAGGTACGCTGTGGTAAAACGTGGTGGATATGGCACAATATACCGCATTTTACCGTATGCAAATTAGATTATGATAATAGTATCGGGAAGCACCTTGTAAAACCTTGTAATACTGCCAGGTAGAGCTAGAAAAGCTTAACAGCTCATGTTCAGCATTTGAGCTGTCACATGAAAACACTGCTGAGGGACAATCTTTTTCCAATTAAGAATTGAAGTTGTATACTCTTTAAACTTGTAATAATTTTAAACTGTGTATTACAGCATGTTAATCATTAAACATTAAAAAATCAGTATATTTTATAAAAAAGTTTGGTTCAGTTGGACAAAAGTACACAACCTTCCACCTTCATCATAAATATTTTAATTATGCAGAAATATTTTATGCATCAATGTCTTTACAGAAGATATTACTAATAGTATAAATAATGAATGACCTTGGGCAGGCTATAAGCTCAAAGTATTACCGTATTCTTTGTAACCGTCTGCATTAGTTTAACTGTGGCAACACGAAAATACATTATTTTTCCATTGACAAAAAGTAACACCACAGCATTCCGTTGATCCGATCACGTATTTTTTTCCAATCATAAATTTTCAGAATTCACCATGCTTTTCACATGCTCATAAACGATATTAATTTAGGAAATAAAACATATTATGTAAACTGAATACGGCTGGTATTGGTAGTTTAAATAAAAAATACAAACCAGTATTCCACTTTCTTCCTAAACACTTTAAGCATCAAAGTCTTGCATTCGGTTACATACTGTGTTTATTTTGGAAAAGTTTTTACGTGCTCCTTCTGACTATATAAAGTTTATATACTTTTTTGTTTATTTACTTTTTCTGTGAGTATGCTCGTTATTGCAGTAAACAAAAGCATACTTTTTAGAATTTGATTAATAGGGAATATAAAATGGAATCGCGTATCTAAAGAAATTGATAACGATAAAATTATATTCATATACTGTAGCTGAAATCCTGCTTAACTAAAAATTAGACACAAGAAGAGTATTATTGGACAATGTTGTGAGGCTCTGGCAGAATTTCTCTGTAAACTGAGTTATAGAGGTGACGTTGTGTATCGCCTCTTTTTACACTTGTAAAGAAGAACATTCCAATGTTAATGCGCACGGACGATATTATTAATAATGTAGCGCTTTCAGGCTCATGTGGGCATGTGCCCTACCAGCTGGGGGATTTAACCCAGGCCTCCAGCATCACTCAACAAGGAAGCAGCCAGTTAAGCTACAGTGAGATCTGCCTTCACATGCGACAGATCAGGTCCCCGCTATTCACGTCTATTCACAATGCTATTCATTGATGTCACTGTGCTGGCAAGCTGGCTCGCACAATACCTGTAATGTCGGTGACGCATTACTGAAGCTGAAAGTTTAGCCTTTATCACTAATTAAATCACCAAATAAAGACATAAATAAAAGACATTCATATCATCCCTACATTAAAAACAACAAGCATTTCATTTTGTCTATTGCAACAATGTCACAGCCTGAGGAACAGTGAATCTGTCTCCCAATAACGCTCAATATGTTTACAGTATATATAAATATGTTATGATATTTCTTTGTTGTAATGTGTCTGTAGATTTTATTTTTGGTTTTGTTTCATGCTAATTTTATTATTTTTATTTGCTTTGGCAACAGTGATTGTAAACATCCGTCATGCTTATAAAGCACCTTGAATTGAATTGAAATGAACAGAGAGTGAGGGAAAGAGAGAACAAGCGAGTGCCAGAGAGAGCAAGACAGAGAGTCAACCGTGGTTGAAAACCAAAGAAAAAAATGACTCTGAAAAAGTTATAAGAAGCTTGAAAGTATTATTATTAAATTAATGCTCTTTGTAATGACCAGACACATTATAATTGTTTCAGTGGAATTTTTAATACCGCTTTGTTATTCTTGATTCTAATTACAATATATACGATTTCATTTTAAGGCTTGAGGCATCTGTTAAATAGCACCACTGAATAAAGTGTTTTGAATTAAACCGGTTGAACAGCTGTTAAGCATACTGTAGTTTTTGTTTTAACATAACACAACCTTGTCAGTGAAAAAATGACTGCGGGCACTTTTCTTTCCCACCTATGTTCTTATGTATGAGTAGAATAGGCAAACCTTCCAATGAAAGACAGTCCCCCTTCCACCCATGGACAGACTGACAAATGTGTTCACAGCCGTCACTTTGTCACAGCCTTCACTCAAATTACCCAGTCTGTTAGCATGGGAATAAAGCTTTGTTTTATTTCTGAAACCCTTTCTTAATGTCCTGTTTTAATTCAGGTAAGGGTCAACTATATTCACAGTACTGCTGACAGCAGGAAATTCTTTACTCAACAGCTTTTTAAAAACAGAACCCATGATGTTCAAACCGATTTTTTACACAGAAGACTAAGAGCTTTGTGTTGTGAATCTCTTTTTCTCGTGGTTTTATTTAATGTGGCACTATGCACTGGGACAGGGGGATGCTGTTCATGAGCCAATAGCATTTAAACCACAACACTCACAAAGCCTCGCCTAGGGTTGTGAAACCTTTTAATTTTTTTTAAATACAGTAATACTACCTGCTACAAATGCAGCCATTCAAAGTTTGCGGTACAAACGCGTACTGCACGCATCTACGCACGAGCCACCGCGCCGTACTGCGTTAGGTGATTGGTTGTCCAAAATGACCAACAGGGGCACTCGTGGTGCATTTGTCTTTAGTGAAAAGATTTAATCATTTAATCTTTTTACTGTGCACATTTTAGTCCACTTAGTATTGAATATTTATATGGAATTTTACAACTAAAGGGAAATTTTAGTAGCTGAGCATAAAAAGAAGAGGAGCATAACACATATGAAGGTCATAAACGATATTAATTTAGGAATATAAACATATTACTGTATGTAAACTGTACTGGATATGGCTGGTCTTGGTAGTTTAAAGAAAAAATACACACCAGTCTTTCATTTCTCCCTAAACATTTTAAGCATCAAAGTTTTGTGAAATGGTCCCCAAATATGTAATTGCTGTATAGAATGAATTTTAATTTAAAAAAATTATTTGACAAGAAAATTAAGCTGTTTACGTTCCTCCACCTGAGAATATAGTCCCTCGTTGCTATGCAACGCAGAAACACAGCCACAGGTAACTAGCAAAGAGAGGACATTAGTTAGCCAATATGATAAAGGAATAAATGACTTTTTTTGTTTATTTCTTTAGCACATTTATTTGATCATTTCCATCAATTGTACAAGCACTGAAATACTGTCCAATCCCTAGTTCGTCAGACATTTTCTTTTACTATAACAGACATAACAACTCCCTTGCCTTGTTTCATAACTTCTAACAACGAAAATGATTTAAACTGCGGAACTTATCATTCAACCAGAGCTCAAAATATCACAAGGATCCTCAAGAGCACAACAAAGACTGCAGAGAAAAAGATACGTGTGATAAAATTTATCACACAGTAAAAAGTCAAAATTCTGGGGTGTGCCTATACCAGAGATTATGGCACGGCTTCAGAATGATGATTGGCTGACACCATCTGACACCCCTCTGATTGGGGAAAAAAGACCTGCTGATCTGTTCTACATTCTACATATTCGAAACGTGTATTTTAAACATTTAATTAAGAAGTAAAAACCTTACAGCGTACACAGATTTCTAAGCTGATCAGGAGGAAGAAAAGTCACCCATGTTTCGCGCATAAAAAGTGGTTATTAACTATCGAAACCTGTTTTATTTTTTTATTTTTATTTAGATTAAGAGTTCCCGTCACCCCCATTTCCATTTAAATCGCAAACCCATGTTTAATTAAATGTGTTTAGTGATTCAGAATCTGACAATGCAACGTAAATCATTATCTTTGTCTTCTGCATAATAATGTTCACCTCTCTGTCCAGCAAATTAATACAAACTTTATTTTATATAGCGCCTTTAAAGGTGGCTTCTCAAAGCACTTTACAGGATAAAAACAACAATAGAAGAATATCCCCACCTCCAAACAAGAACAAAATTGTAACAATTTTATTAACTGGCTGTTTCAGTAACTTAAAGTATATATTTAAAGTAATAATTTCACAATATAAGTAAATGTTTTAAGATATGTCTATGTTGTGAATGTCTGTAGATTGTATCTTATTTTTAGTTTTTGTTTTGTTTCACGTTAATTTTATAAGGGAGAGTGTCATAGAGACGACTCCCTTACCCCCATCTTGATTAAAATACTTTTATTTTTTCACAATCTGGCAATGCCAGACAGAATTCACATTCACTGCAGCCAAATGGCCTTGCAGATCAGAAAATCAAGGAACAAAACAATTATCACACTCAGCTCCTCAGTGGAATTGCTTTAACTTGCTAGTGCGTTGGTGTAATAGTCTGGGTGTGGCAAGCTTCTAATGTCTCCCGACTTCGGCGAAAGGAACCCGTCTTTCATTGGAAGACAATGAACACATTCTACCCGTACATGAGAATATAATGCTGGCGCGCGGGCGCGGAGGGGTCAGCTATACCAGCTGTCACAAAAGTTTTTTTTTTAAAAGTCAATTGAGTGTCCGTAATATTGCTATTTTGCTATTGCTAATTGCTATTGCTACTATCTGAGTCTCTGTGTCTACATTGTTTGTAAAAAAAAAACGGTTTCACAGGTATTTTCAAAACCCAGCCACTGTTGTTTCATCAGTTGTTATCCTGTAAAGCGCTCTGAGAAGCCACCTTTAATTAATATTGATAATATTCTTCCTCCCAGAACTTGTAAAATGTTCTTGTTATTGTTGTTGTCATCCTGTAAAACGCTTTGAGAAGCATACTGTCCAGCATATTGTATTTCATTGCACTTTGACAGATCGTCTTGTAATCACTTGTTGTTAGAATATCCTCCAAGAGGATATAGAGGATATCCCCCAAGAGGTATCCAGGTAACAGTGAAAACGGGCATGCAGTCTGGGGAGATCGCCAGTTTTACATGTAAATAGTTCCCTGGTTCTGCACCCCTTGGTGCTTCTCTCTCTCTCTCTCTCTCTCAGGCCCGCATTCTTGGCTGACTTGTCTTGTGTTTCTCTCTCGTCTGGGCGCGGGAGTGCTGCTGGCGGATGGTGACGGAGAAGAAATAAAGCGCAGTTTTTAACTCCACAAGTCTGAGTCTCTTTGTTCGTCCTCAACGAACCCAAATTCATTACATTGGTTTCAGAATCAGGAGGATGGATAGTGAACGGCCGATGATGTCAGACTCAGAGAAGTGCCGGTTCTCCAGCAGCTGAGTGACCCCCTAAAGCACCTTTATGGAGCAAGCAGCAGCCGCCAGGGGCTGGGACAACTCCTCAGCACCACCAGTGGCCACAGCCCTTATCAGGGCTACCCAACAGCGACCTGCTCAACAGAAGGGGGGCCCTTTCCCGGGTAGCCTCAGGCCGTGTGGCAAGAAGGAGACGCCAGACCAGCGTGGTCCAGAACGCCACACCTGCACCAGCCTGTGCCGGTGAGACCGAGCCATTATAATGGGGAGGTCCCATGGGAAATGTTTTAGGCCCAGTTCCCGATGGCGCTCCTGATCAGCTTAGAAATCTGTATACGCTGTAAGGTTTTTACTTCTTAATTAAATGTTTAAAATATACCTTTCGAAAAGAAACAACATATTCTGTTGTCTTCCTGGTATGTAGAACAGATCAACAGGTCTTTTTTCCCCAATCAGAGGGGTGTCAGATGGTGTCAGCCAATCACCATTTTGAAGCTGTGCTATAATCTCTGGTATAGGCACACCCCAGAATTTTGACTTTTTCCTGTGTGATAAATTTTAAAGACTACTTCTTAGCGTAGATAAGAAAGCATAGCTAAAAAAGCTTGGATTCTCATGTATCTTTTTCTCTGCAGTCTTTGTTGTGCTCTTGAGGATCCTTGTGATATTTTGAGCTCTGGTTGATTGATAAGTGTCGCAGTTTAAATCATTTTCGTTGTTAGAAATTATGAAACGCTCTGTTAAAAGCAAGGGAGTTTTTATATCTGTTATAGTAAAAGAAAATGCCCGACGAACTAGGTATTGAACAGTTTTTCAGTGCTTGTACAATCAATGGAAATGTTCAAATAAATGTGCTAAAGAAATAAACAAAAAAAGTCATTTATTCCTTTATCATATTGGCTAGTTAATGTCCTGTCCTTGTTAGTTAGATCAACGACATGCTGTGGTGTTACTTTTTGTCAATAAAAAAATAAAGTATTTTTGTTTAAAATTACGGTTGCAAAGAATGTGGACCAGCGTAAGCTGTAATACTTTGAGTTTACAGCTTGTCCAGGGTCATTCATTATTAATACTATTAGTAATATCTTCAGTAAAGACTTTGATGGTGACAGCTCAAACACTGTACATGAGAGGTTGAGCTTTGTTAGCTCCACCTTGCAGAAATTCCAGATACTATTATTTTACTTGCGGTACCATGCGGTATTATACGTGAATATACGGTATTAATATGGTATTATACGGTAACTTGAGTTATACTGCGACAAGCAAACCGAATTATAATGTTGTATCGCCTGCATGTTTTGAATAACTGCATCTGTAGTATATACACATATCTATTGATATGTGTATGGCTGTTTCACTGCTTGTTACATGACTGCGTCAGTGACGTGATGGCTTAAGTGACTGACTTATAAGCGTGAGGCTGGGTGTTCAAATCTTTTGACGTGTTCTCTTTTAACAAATAAACATTTCTTTGAAAAATTAAAATAGCAATAGCAAAATAGCAATGTTATGGACACTCTATTGACTTTTTTATATTTCTAAATATCACAACATGTTCAAATCTAAGTAATTTAATAATTACAACAAATAGTTTCAAACTGCTACTGATATCATTATCATCAATATGTGAAAAAAAGTGAATTCTGTTTTTTTATGGTCTGTTGCTCAAATCCCGCTTAACTAAAAATTAGACACAAGAAGAGTATCACTGGACAATGTTGTGAGGCTAAAGAAATCAAGTGTCTGTTCGCTTGCGCGGTGATGTAAGAAAGCGGGTAAGAAAGAAACAAAGTGAAACTTAGAGCATATATATATATTAAAATGTATATTCTTTACTCAACAGCTTTTTAAAAACAACACCCAGTGATGTTCAAATCATGATGTCCGTGATTTCATTACACAGAAGACTGACACAGCTACTGTATATGCGGCTAGTGTGTATTGTCTGTTTAGGGTTCTGTAGCATTCCAGTTAATGTTGTGTTTGTACTTGCAAGAATAGCGATTACAAACATTAAAAAAACATACTTGCTTTATACTGTCCAACTGAGCAATCTTGCTTGTATAAAATATACCGTCTTTTTCATTTTTAATGTTTAACATGCAGTAATAAAATGATTAGAAGTCTAAACAGTATACAACTTGAATTCTTATCTCTATTAATATAATTATATTAAATAAATACAACTTCTTTGTATAGATGACAATCTAATCTTTCCATGTGTGATCCCATGAAGAAGTACAATACGCTCCTGCTATATTGTTATTTTCTTTAGATATGCGATTCCATATTATAGTCTGTATTAATCAAATTCTAAAAATGTTAACATAGTGTCCATAATATTTGCTATTTTAATTTTTGAAATACATTTTTATTTGCAAAAAGAAAACTCATGACGATAGCGGGGATTGAACACTCGACTTACAGCACAGAACCATTCTCTTACCCCATTAGGCCACAGATGTAACTACATAAGAAGGAGTGAAACTGAAGCAGACATTTCTAAAGAAAGTGTACTACTTTGATAATTTGAGCTACAGTTTATGAATATAATTATATTGTTATTAATTTCTTTAAATACTCGATTCCATATTATATTCCCTATTAATCAAATTCTAAAAAGTATGCTTTTGTTTACTGTGATAACGAGTGTATTCACAGAAAAGGTTAAAACATTATAACTTTTTACAAAATATATAAACTTAAAATAGTCAGTCCAGCAGGACCCCACCTGCTGGATCGGACAAAGATGTGGCAAACAACAAGAGGTGGGCAGACACTGGGGGTGATGAGGCGGCATACTAGCACGACTACGAAGGCGTCTGCACAGACCACCTCTGCCGTCTATTTTGTTAGCTAATGTTCAGTCACTGGACAATAAGATAGATGAGCTACATTGTCGGATCAACGCGGAAAGGGACCTGAGGTAATGCTGTGTATATGCTTTCACTGAAACCTGGCTGAATGCATGCATCCCGGACACCACCATCCAGCCAAAGGCGTTCACCGTTTATCGCATGGACAGAAACCACCAAGAAACCGGCAAACACAAAGAAGGAGGCGTTTGCTTCCTGGTCAACAGCAAATGGTGCACCGACATATAAGTAATCTCTAAATCCTGCTCACCAAATCTAGAACACCTGACCATAAATGTTCGACCCTTTTATTTGCCGAGGGAGTTTTCTGCCACCATTATCACAGCCATTTACATTCAGCCTCAAGCCTGCATGGAAGTAGCACACAGTGAATTCCACGACATTATCAACAAGCACGAAAACTCCCACCCGGCAGCCATCTCAATTGTAGTCGGGGACTTCAACCACTGTAATCTGAGGAAAGTATTGCAAAAATACATTCAGCATGTCCCTGTACCGACAAGAGGAGGCAATATTTTGGACCACTGCTACACAACAATAAAAGGAGCATACAAAGCGCTTCCCAAACTGAGTTTCGGCAAGTCGGACCACATCGCTCTCCTGTTGATTCCTGGGTACAAACAGAAGCTGAAGACCTCCCCCGTTGCGAACAAGTCAGTGCATTGTTGGTCTGAGGAGGTGGAAAGCAGGTTCATAGACTGCTTTGATAGTACAGACTGGGACACATTCAGAGCTCTCGACACAGATTTAAATGAGTATACGGACGTGGTCACCAGCTATATTAAATACTGCACCAACATTTGTGTACCAGAAAAGAAAATTAGGACATTTCCCAATCAGAAACCGTGGTTCAACAATGACATTCGCAATAAAATAAAAGATAGATCCACCGCGTTCAAATCGTGGGACAAAGAGCTGTACAGGAAATCACGGTGTGCATTAGAGGAAGCCATAAAATGCGTTAAACGGAGCTACAGAGTGCAGCTTGAAACGCAGTGCGTTGACACCCGGAGGCTGTGGCAGGGATTACAGTCAATCACAGGTTACAAGGGCTATAGCCAGGAGATCGACACGAAAAACACATCCCTGCAGGACGAGCTGAACCATTTCTATGCCCGCTTTGATGCTCTGAACACGGGCACTGCTAAAAAGACCCCAAGTTTGCAAGGTGAGTTTGTTCTGAAACTCTCAGAGCAGGACATGCAGAAGACTCTGCGCAGGGTGAAAATCCATAAGGCTGCAAGGCCTGATGGGATACCACCTCGCATCCTGAGGACATGTGCAGCCCAGCTGACTACAGTGTTTACAGTCCATTGTCCCCACCTGCTTTAAAAAAAATACTATTGTTCCACTGCCCAAAAAGGCAAAAGTGACGTGCCTGAACGATTACCGC
Organism: Lepisosteus oculatus; assembly: GCF_040954835.1. Taxonomy (NCBI): domain Eukaryota; kingdom Metazoa; phylum Chordata; class Actinopteri; order Semionotiformes; family Lepisosteidae; genus Lepisosteus; species Lepisosteus oculatus. Next base: position 55,235,429 of record NC_090696.1, read on the forward strand.
CCAGTACGATTAACATCTGTGGTGATGAAATGCCTGGAGAAGCTGGTGTTGTCACACATCAACTCCTCCATCAATGAGTCCCTGGACCCCTTGCAGTTCACCTACAGTACCAGAACAACAGATCAGTTGATGATGCTGTCTTCCTGGCTCTACATATAGCCTTAGAACACCGGGACACTAAGAACTCATATTTGAGAATGCTGTTTGTGGACTACAGTTCAGCATTCAATTCCATCATACCCAGGGGATTAGGTCTGTGCAACTCTGTCTGTAACTGGTTGCTGGACTTTCTTATCGAGAGACCACAGCTGCTGCAGATAGGCAATAAAACATCAACACCACTCACCCTGAGCACTGGAATCCCACAAGGCTGCTGTCTGAGTCCAAGGTTTTACTCCCTATTTACTCACGACTGCACAGCAAGACACAGCAACAACCGCATCATTAAGTTTGTGGATGACACCACTATAATAGGACTGATCAGTGATGATGAAGAGTCCACTTACAGGGATGAAGTCGCACAGCTCCTTAGGTGGTGTCATAGCAATAACCTGGACTTGAACGTAAAGAAAACGAAAGAGCTAATAGTGGACTTTCGGAGACACAGGCCACACACTCACAGCCCACTCAGTATTGATGGAACGGAAGTGGAAACAGTCACCAGCTTTAGGTTTTTGGGAATTCACATCTCTAAAGATCTAACCTGGTTTGTGAACACTGACTCTATCATGAAGGAGGCTTCAGCAGCACCTTTATTTCTTGAGGTGCATCAAGCGATGGTGGATGCCAGTACCTGTGTTGGTGAACTTCTACTGCTGCACCATCGAGAGCATCCTCACCAATGGGATCACCGTGTGGTATGGCAACACCTCTTCTCGAGAAAGAAAGGCACTGCAGAGAATGGTCAATATGGCCCAGAAGATCATCGGCTGTGGTCTCACAGAGATTAAACAGCTCTATGCGGACCACTGCCATTGTAGAATTCTGGCCATCACAGACCACCCCGGGCATGAGCTCTTCATCCTACTCCCCTCAGACAAGAGATACAAGAGCATACGGACATTTACCACTAGATTCTTCAATAGCTTCTATCCACAAGCAGTGCGATTGGCAAACACATTTAGCCATGCCCCTTGGACCACACCTACACCATCTACCTCATTATGATTTCTTATTTATTGCACATCTCCAGTCATTGTTTACATATCTGTATTGTTTACATTCAAACTGTTTACTTGTATATTGTCTACTGTTTGTATATTGTCTTGATGCAATGTTTGCAATTTGTGTTTTTACACTTGTTTTAACAATTTAGAGACTTTCTGTAAGTAAGAATTCCATTGTACCAGTACATGTACCGGTTACATATGGCAATAAAGTTCAAGTTCAAGTTCAAAATTACCACAATTGAATGAAAGACTTTGATGCTAAAAATGCTTGGGAAGAAAGTGGAATACTGGTGTGTATTTTTTATTTAAACTACCAATACCAGTATATGCAGTTTACATAATATGTTTATGTTTCTAAATGAATATTGTTTATGACCTTCAAACGCATTATGCTCCTCTTCTTTTTATGCTCAACTACTAAGATTTCCATTTAGTTGTAAAATTCCATATAAATATTCAATACTTAGCAAATTAAAACATGCACAGTAATGACATTAAATTATTAAATCTTTTCACTAACAACCAATGCACCATGAGTGCCCCTCTCGGTCATTTTGGCTAGCTAATCACGTACTGTGGTACAACACAGTGAACTGTGGGTAATTGCGTGCGGTACAGGGTTGTACCTTGCATTTTGAATGACAACATCTGTATATATTGCTGATGTGGCTGATGTGTTTCCTCCTATATGTGAAGCAGTCTGAGATCCTTTGGCAGGAAAAGTACCGTATAAATGCAAGGCATGATTTGCAATAACTTGATGAAGATGTATATACTTAATTCTTAAGAATAATGCACAGTCACCTTATCCCACTGTTCAAAGCACATATAATACATTAATTAGGAGTATTTCTGCCAGTATATTTAAATTATGTTTTATTAATGCTATATAACATTATATATGCTATATTTCTACTATAGTTTTAGATTGCTATCTATTTACTTTACTTATTCACATTTTACTGTACCTCTGTATATGTTGTGATTCTTTTCCTTTCAAAAGTCTCTGTGAGAAAACAGCCATAAACTATCAATGCTCTTTGAGTTCAGACAGTGTAGATGTGAAAGTACTGGTACATTTTAAAATGAATGTTCTGAATGTCAAAGTTAATTCTTTATGCTATATGATGCACACAGCTTTTTGTGCTAGGCAACCCATACAATTTAAAGATCTATTCTGTAGCTTTTTTAAGTTTGCAAACATTTGGCTAAATGTGTTCGCCAGTCTCACTGCTTGTGGATAGAAGCTATTGAAGAATCTAGTGGTAAGTGTCCGTATGCTCTTATATCTCTTCTCTTTAGCAGTGATTTTTACATAAAAAATGTAGTGGTAGCAAAATACAAAAATCAAATAAAGATATCTTGACAAAATGATAGTGGTATAGTGTGGGATCAGATAAGATGCTGAAGTTTGCACTGTGCCTGAGCAAGGTTATGGGAGGAATTGGAAAAATTGTACTTGTCAGAAAGTAAACTTTAATGGGGCAACAAACTATACATGTTGCTTATCAACACACAATCACTCAATCTTAATAATAAGAACCATTTCACAATTAAAGCCTTTTACAAAAGAGAATATGGGAAAAACCCAGGACATTTTAACACTTTAAAATTATTTGAAAATTCCTCCCAGGGATTTAAATACCAAAAAGGAGGACATGTCTGGGAACAAATGTACACATTTTAACCCTACAGATGCAGCCATTCAAAATGCGCGGGCGATACCGCATTATTTTCCGGTACGCTGTACGCAGTCTACCGCGAGTTACCAGTAAATACCGCGAGTTACCGGTAAATACCGCTAGCAAAATAATAGTATCCGGAATTTCCGCAAGGTGGAGCTAATAAAGCTCAACCTCTCATGTTTGAGCTGTCGCCATCAAAGTCTTTAACGAAGATATTACTAATAGTATTAATAATGAATGACCTTGGACAAGCTGTAAGTGTAAACTCAAAGTATTGCCCTGGTCCACATTCCTTTTTTCATTGACCGTCTTTGTAAAAGTAACACCACAGCATTTCGCAATCATGCATTTGTTTCCAATCATGCAAAGTACAGTAATTTTTGAGAATCGATTCACCATGCCTTTCACATGCTCATAAAATTGATTGATTTAGGAACCTAAACATAGTACAGTATGTAAACTGTACTGTATACATTATGTATATGTATATTTAATGCCTTAACTGTGCCCGTTTAAGTATTGAATATTCATATGGAATTTTACCACTGAAGGGAAATCTTAGTAGCTGAGCATAAAAAGAATAGGAGCATACTGCAACGTGTGTGAAGGCCATAAACTATATTAATTTTGGAACATAAACATACAGTATATGGCTGGTCTCGGTACTTTAAAGAAAACATACACGAAACATGGTTTCATTATGACCAGAATCGGTCTTGAGATATTTTTAACTTGATTTACAGTATTTGAGAGGTATGTCTTGACACCGATACTACGTAAATACTGCTCACGTATATGTTTCTAGGTTTATATTATGCATTTCATACGGTCAAATTACTTTTGAGCAACTGATAAGAAGCGCAAAACGGTATGCCCAGGGTGTTCTAGTTTTCGTTTTGTTTTAATGCAGTGCAGTGGATTGATTAGAGATATCAAGTACATACAAGTCATTTTTTAAATGTTGTAGTTCGTCTTGTAAAAATGTTACGAGTACATCATCTGTCAACAATTACACAGGTTCTGTTTCCATATTGCGGATTTTGGTTACGTAATATTATTTTCTAATTTCACGTTGTGAATATATGATTTGGGCAAACAGAGCCACAAAGAAGTACATTATGGGTTGTTGTTTTTTTTTTGCAGTTTTATCTAGAACAAGCGATGCTTAAACCTTTGTCTGATTCTTGTGAAACTATCCACACGACAGTTACAGTACCTAGGAGTTGACTTCAGTGATGTCAGTGATGGGATGTTTCTAAAAATCCATCCTCTGTAAAACGTCTTCTTTAGTTGTCCTGCATATGTATTCGCTAATAAAGCTGTGTGTTCTGAGCCTGGATCTCTACATTTCTGTATGAACCAGCTTAGAGGGCTAAAGACAGCTTGTGTTTAAATTGAGTGCAAGGTAGTTTATGCTTCTAAAGTCATGGTCAGCATTTATTATTGTACTGTGCTGTAAACTTGTTCTGTGCCTAGTTACATTATTTTATAGCTTTATCAAATCTGTACATTGTCTGTCGATAATGTTTCTGTAGTGCTTTTTCAGCCCTCAGCACGTGACCGCGCTGGTGGTGCTGTGTGTTAGTTTCCTGACTCCCATGTCACACGGTCTGTGAATCCCATGGAACTATGACTTTATTTTTTAACAAACATTTCTTTGAAAAAATGAAACGTTTCCCTTGGTCAGAGATTAAATAAAACCTCACTCGCACCAAACAAATTTATATTTCTAAATATCACAACATGATCGGATTTAAGTCTTTTTAATAACAACGAATAGTCACCTATGCGTTACAAAATAAACATTTATATTGATTTGAATCACGTTTTGATTTAAATCGTAAACGTGTGTTTAAATATATGTGTTTAAAGGCGATATATAAAAGCGCTGATTCTTATGGAATGTGTTCCGCTGGGGATTCAAAAAATATATATTTTTTTAATCGCGTATCTAAGGAAAATAGCAGTATAACTTTGTTCATGCGCATCATTATACAGTATCTCATTTTGTATTTCTATAAAAAAAAATCGTTTGCCCAGCCACTATTGTTGTTATTGTTTTTATCCTGTAAAGCGCTTTGAGGAGCACAGCTTTTTCACCACTTAGATTACTTTTTGACACCATCCTTACACAAAGCAGAAACTGATTGTATTTTCCGATGACATACTGTACAAGTGCAAAGATATATAAATAAAACCTCACTCGCACCAAACAAATGTATATTTCTAAATATCACAACATGTTCGAATTTAAGTCATTTTAATAACAATGAATAGTCACCTAGGCGTAACAATATAAACATTTATATTGATTTAAATCGCGTTTAAATCGCCTTTATTTAAAACCCATAAATAAAGCTGATACCGTTTAGACTTTTAATTATTTAAAACTGTATTACAGCAGCACAATGCACAATGCAACGTTAATCGCTATCTTTGTCTTCTGCATAATAATGTTCACCTCTCTGTCCAGCAAATTAACAATAGTAATAATAATGAACTTTATTGTATATGGCGCCTTTAAAGGTGGCTCCTCAAAGCGCTTTACAGGTTAAAAACAATAAAAACAATACTGTTAGGCTGGGCAAATGATTTTTTTTAATGAAATACAAAATGAGATATAATGATGTGTTCCGGCTTAGACATTAAGGAAGAGCATAACATGTGGGCGGCGTAGAGGTCGGCTCTGGCTTTCCCATTTTTTACACTGCAAGTACACTGCAAGTACAACCCCCCTCTCTGCAGGATTTATCGTTGTTGAGTAAGGAGTGTTGAGGTATTGATTTTGTGTAATGCTTTATGTTGAAAATTGAGGTGGATTTTGTTTATGATAAAGAGGATAAACTGGGATGGGAGGATTATGATAATTGGAGGAATTTGCGAGAGTATAATGGTTTCATATATTTGATTTTGTATTGTGGTCGTTATCTATGTTTTTGGTTGGTATTATATTTATATGGTTGTTTTGTTGGTTGGTTGTTATTATGGTTATTAATAATACGATCTATAGTTGAAATCTGAGCCTAAATAAAAAGAAAAAGCAAGTGATTAGGTTTATGAGCAATCTAATTACTTATTCGTTTAAAACGCTATATAAAATAAAGTTTATTATTAATTTCCTGGACAGAGCGGTGAACATTATTATACATAAGACAAAGATAACGATCCTGATCAGTTTAGAAATCTGTGTACGCTGTAAGGTTTTTACTTCTTAAACTTATAAAATACACGTTTCGAATAGAAATAAATCCTCTTCCTTGTACAGTCGCATGAAGAGAGAGGCAAAACAGCCCTACACAGCCCTGTCGCAGTACACGAATATAATCATACCGTTATTAAATTTTTTAGATACGCGATTCCATATTATATTAGCAGAAAAGCTTAAAACTAACACTTTTTCACAAGCTATTTCACATGTTAGTTGAATACTTCGATGTTTAAAATGCTTAGGGAGAAATCGAATAGCGGTGAGTGTTTTCCTTTAAAGTACCGATTCCTGGAATCTGACTGGCTGACACCCTTCTGAAGTGGTTCCATAATATCTGGTATACGGAAAAGAAAGCTTTGATAAAAAAGCCTGGATTCTCATGTATCTCAGAGAGCGAGTGATCAGAAAAAGGAACAGCTGTTACACTCAGGTTTTACGCTCTCTCTGTGTTGAATGAATGAAAGCATTTTATTGAAAACGCGTTTGCGTTTGTCTGGGTATTTACTTTGTAATCTGTGGTTTACATCTACTGTATTGTTTTGAGATGCCACTTTTAAAGGTGATATGTAAACTAAAGTTTTTTATTATTGTTATAGAAAAACATGATCAGATTTTCCCTGGTTCAGAAAAAAGATGATTAAAATCTGAAATCTTTGCACTTGTACAGTATGTCATCGGAAAATACAATCAGTTTCTGCTTTGTGTAAGGATGGTGTCAAAAAGTAATATAAGTGGTGAAAAAGCTGTGCTCCTCAAAGCGTTTTACAGGATAAAAACAATAACAACAATAGTGGCTGGGCAAACAATTTTTTTATAGAAATACAAAATGAGATACTGTATAATGATGCGCATGAACAAAGTTATACTGCTATTTTCCTTAGATACGTGATTAAAAAAAATATATTTTTTGAATCCCCAGCGGAACACATTCCATAAGAATCAGCGCTTTTATATATCGCCTTAAAACACATATATTTAAACACGCGTTTACGATTTAAATCAAAACGCAATTCAAATCAATATAAATGTTTATTTTGTAACGCATAGGTGACTATTCGTTGTTATTAAAAAGACTTAAATCCGATCATGTTGTGATATTTAGAAATATAAGTTTGTTTGATGCGAGTGAGGTTTTATTTAATCTCTGACCACGGGAAACGTTTCATTTTTTCAAAGAAATGTTTGTTAAAAAAAGAGTCATAGTTTTAGTGGGATTCGATCACATACCATGTGACATGGGAGTCAGGAACCTAACACACAGCACCACCGGCAAGGTCACATGCAGACTGCTGAAAAAGCACTACAGAAACATTATCGACAGACAATGTACAGCGTGTACTATTCTTGTGTTGCGGTACATGAATATAATTATATCGTTATTAATTTAGTTAGATACGCGATTCCATATTATATTCCCTTTTAATCAAATTCTAAAAGTATGCTTGTTGACTCCGGTATCTCTTTAGTTAAAGACTTCGATGCTTAAAATGTTTAGGGAGAAATGGAATACTGGTGTTTTTTTTTAAGTACCGAGACCAGCCATATACTGTATGTTTATGTTCCAAAATTAATATTGTTTATGGCCTTCACACGCGTTACAGTATGCTCCTATTCTTTTTATGCTCAGCTACTAAGATTTCCCTTCAGTGTTAAAATTCCATATAAATATTCAATACTAAAACAGGCACAGTAAAGACGTTTACTGTAAGTCTTTCTAAGACAGACCAACGGACCACGAGTGCCCCTGTCGGTCAACCAATCACGTACTGCGGTACCCCGCGTCATCTTGCGTCACGATGCATGACGCCGTAGCCAATTACCTCCGGTACATGTCTGTACCGCGCACTTTGAATGGCTGCATCTGTATTCTACTCAGATTATAAAATGTATACCTCCCTAACAATTAAATTATTGTAAAAATGAATTCACATATTATTAAACATCTCTGCACCATAATCAATTATGTCAATTAAGGTGATTAATCAAAGCCTTGATATATTGAAAAAAAATGATTATACAAGGCCAACTGAGTTGTTTCTACAACACATCAATGTGTTGATGTAAGTGTAAATATATTGATTATTTTCATTGTTTATAATTAACTGTTTTTACCAGTTTAACATTCAACAAGTGACATCACCTAATCCCCAATGTGACTGATCATATATCTCATGAGTCATTCTCACATGAGTGTATTGAGAATTGAGATCAGTTATGAATGATAAGATATTATTCTTATCACAAATTTTATCTCTTCTTCTAGCACACTACCATGACAATATATATATATAGTGAGAAAAGAGCCAATGGGATATCACAGCATAGTCTACATAAAGTGGCCAGCAAAGGTATTCCCCATCCTTTTACTTTTTCCCATTTTATTGATTTATAATATGGATTCATAATGTCTTTAATCAGGATTTTTTGCTAATACAATAGGCCTAAATCTCAGGTTCCAATCATGAAGGAAGATGTCATCAGTATTGTAATATATTTAAATGGAATATTTTGCTATTGATTGACACAAAACACCCTATGAAAACATTCTACAGATCCTCCAAAATTAATTAATTCTAAATATAAAATTGATACATATTCACCCCCTTTGTTATGATATACATAAACAGACTCTGGTGCAAAGAATTTTCTTTAGAAACATAATCATTTGGAGTCCACCTGTGTATAATTAATGTGGTTCACGTGAGTATCTAGGTCCCACAACTGATTAGAACAGACACAGGAACATCTATAGTAATTCCAGGATATAGTTACTGAAAAGTACCAATCAGGAGGGGTATAAGGAAATTTCCAAGTCATTGAAAAACTGCCAAAGCACAGTAAAATACATTATAAATAATGGAGATAATATGGCACAGGTGTGAATTTCCTGATAAACTAAGTATCCAGGCAAGATGGGCACTAGTTAAGGAGGCCTATGCCCATGACAACTTTATAGGATTTACAGTCTTCCACAGTTGAGTTGGTGATTAACTAATCCAGGCTTCAGGGGAGAGTGGCAATACAAAAGCCAATAACCATTTGACTTTTTAGGTAGTGGGCAAGGGCTAGGACAGTAAATCAACTATAATGCTTGCTTACCCTCTGAGAAGAGAGTGGACAGTGGGGTAAATCGGCAGGAAGAATTTAGAGTTCGAGTTGAAATTGTGGACTTATCCTCTTCCTGTGAGCAAAATATGAAAAGCCCTAAGCATCTTTGACCTTGATTAGGATGCCATAAGACAGATGCAGAAAGGGGGACGGTAATTCATACAGTGAGCTCTATTTGATGCAGGAGAGTAAGAGCTACAGATAAAGCAAATGATGCTAGAATGGCCAGCAAAAGGGCAGCAGAAGTGCTCAATATTGGGCCTTCCACAATAGATGCTTTAGTCAGGAAAAGCAGAGCTTAAAATATACCTATATGAAAAATACATAATTTGACAGTAAAGGAAGATGAAGAAAAGGGATTCTTCAAGTATACACAGGTTTATGGCTGGTTTGATATTTGGAATCAAGACAGCTGAAAATATTTATTGCACTGATGTACCTTATAGGTACAGATGCAGCCATTCAAAACAAGCGGGGTACGCTGCGATACAACGCAGTGGGCGTGTCGCATCAAAACACGTCATATCGCGTCATTTCATGTCATATTAGATTATGTTAATGTAACGAACACTTCTTTCCGGACCCTATGCGGATGACACAATCCGACGAAGTGGGGAAACACTAGGGAAACGTCATGCAGGAATACGGGGCTGAAGACAGGGGGGCGTGTCCAAGGTGCACTGGTGCACGGGGGAGGTGTGGCCGAGGCGAACAATCCCAAAGAGTAATCCTTAGAGTATCCAAAAACACACGAGAAAGTCCAAAACCAGGAGATCCATCAAAACACGAAGTTAAAACCACGAAGGCCGGGTCGGAACCGGCGGACAGGGAACAGCAAAGGGAACAGAGGTTAACACCTTAACGGGACCAGGCGCTTCCAGGTCCCGGACTCGCACGATACGGAAATCAGATGCAGAGCCCGGATGAGCGTCAGCGCCTGGCTTTTAAGGTGGGCTGGGAATAGGAAACAGGTGCACAGAATAAAGTCTCACGTGAAAGGGCTCGAACACCCTTAAGGAGGGGGGACTATAATCGTGACAGTTAATAGTATCCGGAATCACCTTGTAAATATGCCAGGTGGAGCTAATAAAGCTTAACCTCTCACCACCAGAAAACACCAGCTTTCGAATCCTGATCACTGCTGAGGGACAGTCTTTATTCAATTAAGAATTTAAGTTGTATACTCTTTAGACATTTAAATTTAAACTGTGTATTACAGCATGTTTATCATTATACACTAAATGTTGGAATATTTTATGAAAGCAAGATTGCTCAGTTGGACAAAAGTACACAACCTACCACCTTTATCATAAATATTTTAATTATGCAGAAATATTTTATGCATCAAAGTCTTTATCGAAGATATTACTAATAGTATTAATATTGAATGACCTTGGACAAGCTGTAAACTCAAAATATTACCCTGCTCCACATTCTTTGTAATCGTCTTTGTAAACGAAAAAACTTTATTTTTTCATTGACAAAAAGTAACACCACAGCATTTAGTTGATCCGATCATGTATTCATTTCCTAACATACAAAGTAAGTCTTGAGAATCTCCAATTTACCATACCTTTCACATGCTCATAAATGATATTAATTTAGGAACATAAACATATTATTTAAACTGTGCTGTATATTGCTGGTCTTGGTAGTTTAAAGAAAAAATAAATAAAATCAGTATTCCATTTCTCCCTAAACATTTTAAGCATCAAAGTCTTACATGTGGTTATTTCGGAAACGTTTTACGTGCTCCTTCTGACCGTATTACTGTATGTTTATATACTTTGTGAAAATTGATGGTTTTATCATTTTCTGCGAATATGCTCATTATCGGATTAAACAAAAGCATACTTTTAGAATTGGATTAATAGGGAATATAATATGGATTCGCGTATCTAAATAAATTAATAATGGTACAACTATATTCATGTACTGTTACATGACTGTACATGACTGCATCGGTGCCGTGATAGCTTAAGCGACTGACTTATAACCCTGAGGTTGGGTGTTCAAACTTAGCTGTCACCATGAGTTTTCTTTAAACAAACATTTCTTTGAAAAACTGAAATAGCAAATATTATTGGCATTATGACATTTTTTATTTTATATTTTAGATAAATGTCAATTATATTGACATTTTTGATATTTCTAAATATCACAACATCTTCATACTGTATGTACACAGGGTGTAGGGCACAAATCCACGTGAGCCCGAAAGCCCTATATTAATGTTGTGCATTCGCATCTCTCTCTCTCTCTCTCTCTGCGGGAATGCCGCCTGTGCCGAATTTCACTCCAAAAAGTCTGAGTCTCTGTGTCTACATTGTTTGTAAACAAACCGGTTTCACAGGTATTTTTAAAGCAGATTAGGGCAAGTCTTCCACAAACAGATTCACAACGAGAAGCCGTGTCAGTCTTCTGTGTATAATCGGTTTGAACACCATGGGTACTGTTTTCTAATAAGCTGCTGAGTAAAGAATAGGAATTTTCCTTGCCTTCGCGTTGTGAATAACCCTGTCGGTCATTTTGGCCAGACAATCACGTACCACGGTACGCTGCGGTGGCTTGTGGGTAGATGCATGTGGTACGGATCTGTACCGCGAAGTTTGAATGGCTGCATCTGTATCTGAGGCCTAGGGATAAGTAGTATATATTTTTTAGAGGCGGTGGTGACATGGACTAGTTGCATGGTGTTTTGTCCTACTGTTTTAAACTGAAATAGTGAAAGCGATGAATGTGTTACAAAAAAGGAAAAATAGGGAATAGAGTGTGAAGCAATTAAGGAAGAACGGAAAATGAAGTGGGGATTGGCCTAGTGGGCTTCTGTGGAACTATAAAGGTAAGTACAGTACTCCATCTGAATGAGAGTAGCATTTTTGTTTTTACAAAAACTCCCAGAGGAAGAAGATAACCACCCAATGGTTGTCTACCACCTCAGGCAGTGAGATTAGGGAGATTCAAAATTATGCACACTTCAAATCAGGCCGGGGGCTGTGAAATGAGAAGGCCCTGACAAGGTGCAGACTGATGCTGTGTGAAAAATAGGATTGGAGTTAAAAAAGAGATGAAATGCAAAATACGTTGTAGACTGTGGCCATAGACTTAGTGCATTAGATTGGGAATGGGAAAGGTGCAGGCAGAGATTTCAGAAGAGAGGTTGAAGTCAAAAAGCTACTTATTCTACTCCTGTCCTAATTTAGGGGAGGCAAATAGTAGTCAGATCATTGAATTCTATGAGAGAATTTTTCTTATGGGTCAAGCAATTTGTATTTGATAAGGTATCATAAGATAATGTGAATGATACAGTCAGTGCCGGATTTCCCACTGGGCACTGTGCCTACAAACTTTTTAGGGCCTATGAAGGAGGGAAACACTAGTGACTAACGAAAAACAAGCTGAAACAACATGCTTGTGATTGACTCTAGGTGCTCCAAATCAATAATCATATGCTATCTAGTGGCTGTTCTAGAAACTAGAAGTATCAAAGTGATGGTCGAATATATACCACACTTAGCATTAGAATAGCTCAAAGTGCATCATGTCAACAGATGTCAATTGGCGTTTACACCTCTTTTTGCACAATTTGGAGTGAAGATGCCTAGGGTTTACGAACACCAAAATCCGGCCCTGGATACATTAAGTACAATATACTGTAGATTTTAAGTGCTTTTAAATCTAAGAACAGTATTTTTTTTCTTTACACAGTAGTTTGTGGGAGTTTTACAGAAGCTTCCCAGACACATTTTTGTAGCTGATACCCTGATATATTTTATGAAAGGGTGGGATGACCCTCTTACCTTAGTAACCATTCTTATGTTTGTTTTTAAATGATATATTTCTGCATCTAAATTTGCTGTAAAGTATGTTTTAGGTCATCAGAAATCTGAGAGGACTGTTGCTTGAAACACACCATTTCTTCTGTATAAACTCAATACGGACAGACTAACTGACAATCATAGTCAGTATTTAAGGCTTGCCTCACCATACATCTGGCACTCAATGGCGAGCCTAGTTTGAGTGAGCTAGATGACTACATGTCTCTCCCTCTGCGGTCAGAGTTACTTTGGACTATTATTAGGCTTCAGCTTCTCTCACCACTAGTATGTTTCAGCAGGACCTACAGGTCCAATCCCTAGAAACCTCCTCTTGCCGGACCCTATATCTTTCTCAGCTGCTTAGCATCATTCCAAGCAGCTCAAAGTCTACAATAACCAGCTTTATCACAACAGCTTCGCTCTACCCAGTTTCACAGCACAACCTCCTAGCAGCCACCTTTAGCCAGTTATTCACCATGCCTTCTAGACAGACCCATTACTTTGGTCCTGCCCACCTGCCTACCATTTCTTCCAATAGGGTTCCTATGTGGAAACCCAAAGCCTTGTGCTTGGTACTCAGCCTACTGCAAAGCTGGTACAGTTTATGTCTGTTATGCTATCTTTAGTATTGCATGGATTCTGTGGAAGAACTAAGCACTAATATGTTGATTCATGCATGTGGGTTCTGGTCTGGCTACCAAGGTGGAAACACATTCTATTTTCAAGTAATTCTGTTATCAAATAATTATGTTTTTATTTTTCTATCTAACTTATTGACTATGCACCTTTATTTAATTTACTTATTTTGTGGAGTTCCATTAGGGATTTTGGAATTAAAGTAAATGTACTCTGAATATGTTTTTGTCTAAGTTTTAACAATTGTAGAAGCCTGCATTACTGTACATATTACTTTGCAGAAGAACAATTAATGTTTAAAATTATTTTGTGGCAACATTTCTTTTGTATCCTTCAGAGCAGTGTTCTCAAAGTTATATGTTCTACGAGTTGTACAACTTTAGTCTCATGTTCGGAAACAGACGAAGACATCACATCAAGCACACCTTCTGCTTCCTTACACATCACATTTATCAAGCTGTTGGAATTAGAATTAAAGCACTGCTGGTATGGTTACCTCACTCGCATTTTCACTTCTATTCTGCATCTTATTTGCACTTGCGCTGTTACTACCATTGCTATATTTGCATTTCAGAGTCCGAGATTTCAGCCTGTGATCCATAACAACCTTTTTGTTTTGACCGCTTCTTTTAATTACAATTTGAACTTTCAAACTCAAAGTAAGATATTCAAAAGTAAGAACAAAACTGTACGAACAATAATAAGTAGAACGGTCGAACCACACTTGCATATCAAAGTGTAATCAGCGTAACCACGCAATCATGACAACTAGTGATGCACGGGTTGACTCGGGTAAAAAATAAATATTTTAGATCAGGTTGGGTGGGTGTGGGTTGATATTTGACCAAAAGCAAAATATGGAGGAACACAGAGCATTTGTATCTTAAACAACAATAGACTGCTGCATGGCGGCAAGGATATCGCTGCCAAACTGACTTTGGCAGTTTTCAATATGTGACATCATTTAATTTGTGAAGCATATCACTACATAAATTGACACTTTCATTTACAAAAAGTACAGCTACAGATGTAGCCATTCAAAATGTGGTAAAATCCCATACTGCGGGAAATTATCTGCAGAATACTGCGGAATACCACAGTATGCGATAGGCTGTCCAAAATGACCAAAAGGTAGCACTTGTGGTACATTGGTTGTTAGTGAAATGTTTGGTTAATTTAATCTCTTTACTGTGCATATTTAAATCTGCTTAATATTGAATATTAATATGGTATTTTACAACTAAAGAGAAATTTTGGTAGCTGAGCATAAAAATAAGAGGAGCATAACGTCTCTGAACATCATTAACAATATTAATTTAGGAATAAAATGTATTTTATTAAAATGTATTATCAAACTGCATAAGGCTGGTAGTGGTAGTTGAAATAAAAAATACACAAAAGTATTCCACATTCTTCATAAACATAAACAAACTTTAAGCATCAAAGTCTTTCTCTCGGTCACTTACTGTGGTTATTTTGGGAAAGTTTTGACGTGCTTGTTCTGACTATTTATGTACTTTATAAAAAGCTATGAATACTTGTGCTTGTTATCGCACCAAAAAACACGTACTTTTTAGAAACTGTCAATAGGAAATATGATATAGAATCACATATCTAAAGAAATCAATATTATCTAAATATATTTATATAACTCAAAGTACAGATGCAGCCATTCAAAATGCGCGGGCGATACCGCATTATTTTGCTGTGCGCTTTACGCAGTCTACCGCGAGTTACTGGTAAATACCTCGAGTTACTGTAAATTCTCCTATAATACCGCAAGCAAAATAATAGTATCCGGAATTTCTGCTAGGTGGAGCTAATAAAGCTCAACCTCTTATGTTTGAGCTGCTGCCATCAAAGTCTTTAACGAAGATATTACTAATAGTATTAATAATGAATGACCTTGGAAAAGCTGTAAACTCAGTATTGCCCTGGTCCACATTCTTTTTTTAATTGACCGTCTTTGTGAAAGTAACACCACAGCATTTCGCAATCATGCATTTGTTTCCAATCATGCAAAGTACAGTAATTTTTGAGAATCGATTCACCATGCCTTTCACATGCTCATAAAAGAGATTGATTTAGGAACATAAACATATTACCATATGCAAACTGTACTGTATACAGTATGTATATGTATATTTAATGTCTTAACTGTGCCTGTTTAAGTATTGAATATTTATATGGAATTTTACCACTGAAGGGAAATCTAAGTACCTGAGCATAAAAAGAATAGGAGCATACTATAACGCTGTGAAGGCCATAAACTATATTATTTTTGGAACTTAAACATACAGTATATGGCTGGTCTCGGTACTTTAAAGAAAACATACACACCAGTATTCCATTTCTCCCTAAACATTTTAAGCATCGAAGTCTTTAACTAACATGATACCGGAGTCAACAAGCATACTTTTAGAATTTGATTAAAAGGGAATATAATATGGAATCGCGTATCTAAATAAATGAATAACGATATAATTATATTCATGTACCGCAACACAAGAATAGTGCACGCTGTACATTGTCTGTTGATAATGTTTCTGTAGTGCTTTTTCCTTTAACAAACATTTCTTTGAAAAAATTAAACGTTTCTCTGAGTCAGAGATTAAATAAAACCTCACTCGCACCAAACAAAATTATATTTCTAAATATCACAACATGATCGAATTTAAGTCATTTTCATAACAATGAATAGTCACCTAGGCATTACAATATAAACATTGATATTGATTTAAATCGTGTTTTGATTTAAATCACAAACGCGGGTTTAAATATATATGTTTTTTGATTCACAATCAGACAAATGCAACATAAATTGATACTGTATCTTTGTCTTCTAAGTATCTTAATAAACTTTCAGCATAGCTTTCTCCCCGTTTAGATTTATTTTTCTTGGGATCTTGGGATCAAACGTGGAAAGATTAGATTGTAATCGTTTTTATTTTTTAAATACATTTTAGAAAAGTGTAATCTATACTAAAAAACTGTACACCACCTGCTATAAAGATATATATTGTAATACTTTCGAGTTCGGATAGGACAGACACGAGTTAAAGCAAGTTAAAGCCTTGATGTTATATATGACCTTTAAAAGTGGCATCTCAAAGCAAATTAATAACCCAACACTGATTGTACCCATCTGTCATGCTAATAAAGCACCTTGAATTGAATTGAGGGAGAGAGGGTGGGAGGGCGAGCGAGAGAGCCAGGACAGACAGGCAGATAAGATACACTCCACAGACATTCACAACAGCGACATATCATAAAACATTTGCACATACAGTTAAGTTATTACTTGGCTTTCAAAGTTCAATGAAATACAATATTGTTGTTGTTGCTGTTATTGCTGTTTTTATCCTGTAAGGCATTTTTGGGAAGCCACCTTTAAAGGCGATATATAAAAGCGCTGATTCTTATGGAATATGTTCTGCCGGGGATTAAAAAAAGCAGTCTACTTTGTCAGGCATTTTCTTTTACTGCAACGGACATAAAAACATACATTTTCTTTTACTGGAACGGACATAAAAACTCCCTTGCTTTTAACAGAGCATTCCATAATTTCTAACTACGAAAATTATTTAAACTGTGTAGCGGCAATGCTTGTTAATAAGGCAGAATTAAGTTTTGCTGTGCTTTCACAAATGAGGCCCCATCTCTCTCTTCATCTCTGTGGTGCAGCCACAGAGAAGCTATTCATGCAGGCTGATTTAAAGATGTTTTCTTCGATAAGGGACAGCTTCCAAATGGGGATGCACTTAGCTAAGCCTGACTATCATGATCAATGGTCATCCATTGGCGCCTATCTGTCTAGGGAGTGCCAGTTGGACATCTGGACTGCATTCCTAGGTGTCAGGAGTAAGTGACTCATATCTCACCTTGATCAACCAATCAGGGACTGGTAGGGCCGAGTCACCCACGTGGGACTCTGATGCCCAGGAAACTTTCAGCCAATGAACGAGCTGAAGTTCCTCCAGGTAAAAACAGGCAACACAGAGCTCCAAGACTTTTTCGGACTTTTCTGGAAGGGAGAATCTCAAAGGAAAATTCCAGGGCAGGACGGCCCGGGAGCAGAAAGGCTCCCAAGGGCAGGACATTCTCGCAGCGCACCTCCTGACCATCCTGAGACTCAGCCTGGACCACCATGGAATGGCCAGGGTGTCCGAGTGCCAGAACTTTCCTTTGTTCTAAGAGTCAAGAGCGGAGGTTGCCAGAGAGTAACCAAAGGATCCACCCGAGGTTAGCATCAGCAGCAAGCCTCATGAACAGGTCGGAACTGTGGACAGCTGAATCACTATTCAGAACTAGTGCTTCATCAGGAACGAACCGGTCTTCTTCCTGACCTGCTGGGACCCACAGTCATCTTTTCTCCTGTGCACAAACTTTGCTAGTTAAAGTCAACACTACCTAGCCGGTCAGTGAGCATCAGCACCGCACCGTCGCAAGCCGAACAGCACAGCCTGGCACGGAGCCAGAGAGCCCTCAGGAGATCTGAATCCCCAGAGATTGAGTTTCTGCGTTGGGTAGCAATGGATGACTGTTCTCAGGCGGAAATGTAAACAGCTTAATTTTCGTGTTAAATATTTTTTTTTAAATTAAAATTAATTCTATACAGCAATCGCATATTTGGGTACTGTTTCATAAAACTTTCATGCTTAAAACGTTTAGGGAGAAATGGAAGACTGGTGTGTCTTTTTTCTTTAAACTACCAAGAGCAGCCATACACAGTACAGTTTACGTACATACAGTAATGTTTATGTTCCTAAATTAATATCGTTTATGACCTTCAGATGCGTTATGGTCCCCTATGGTGCGCCGCGGTGGCTTGTGGGAAGATTACCGTACCACGGGTTTGTACCGCGCATTTTGAATGGCTGCATCTGTATTACCATAGTCCACTTTCTTTGTAAACATCTGCATCAATAGAACCCATTCACTTGTCGTTACTTGGAAACATTTTGCCTGTCCATTTAGTGGCATGTTAGTATAATGGCTTCAGTTTGTGGCACACATTCTGGAAGATGGGATTCAAATTCTCCTCATGGCATGAGTTCTTTTTTTAACAAATAAGCATTTATTTTAAAAAATACTAAAATTGTAAATATTATGGACAAAATATTGAATTGTTTGGTATTTCTAAATATCACAACATGTTCAATGTTAAATTAGATCAACAACATGAATGGACAAACATCCGCCAGGTGGAGCTAATAAAGCTTGACATCTCATGCTCAACATTTGAGCTGTTGCCAGAAAACTCCCAGATTCAAATCCAGGTCACTGCTGAGGGACAATCTTTTCACAATTAATAATTTAGGGTGTATACTCTTTAGACTTTTAATAATTTTAAACTGTGTATTACAGCATGTTAATCATTAAACATTAAAAAGTTGATATATTTTATAAAAGCAAGATTGCTCAGTTGGACAAAAGTACACAACCTTCCACTTTCATCATTAATATTTTAATTATGCATAAATATGTTATGCATCAAAGTCTTTAACTTGGTAACTTATAGGGGTTCTGGTTTTAATGTACTTGTTCTAACATTATTAAGATTATATTCTGTACTTCATAAAAAATTATAACTTTTTATCCTTTTCTAAGTATACGTAACACCACTTGCTGTTATTGTAAAAAATAAATGTAGTGAATTAACATTACTTGATAGTTATATTAATATGGGATAGTGTAACTAAGCAGCTGAAGTATCACAAGTGGACGTTTTGGAAACATTTTAACATTAGTTTCTTTATAAAAAACGTATATTGTCCTTGTAGTGGAAATGAGCACTGTAATGTAATCATGCACCCAGGCAGTTCAAAGCACGATCAGAGCATTACTTTCCGTTTGTTTCTCATAAAGCTGAATTTATAAAAATAGTCAACTATTACAGCTTATTATGAACATGATATTTCTCTTTCAGGTTAACATCCGAATTAAGAAAATCTATATTTTTTCTTAATCCAAATGTCAGTAGACAGTAATCAGCCAACAATTTAACTTGAAATTAAAAATAAAACTTTAAAATGTTGTAGTGGCAAGGCTTATTAAAATACAGGAATTAAGTTTGCTGCTCCCTTGCCAGTCCCTCTCTCTTTCATCTCAGTGGTGCTTGATGCAGAAAGGCCATTCCATTTGGTTCACAATTAAGGTATTTTTCTAAGAGAGTGTCCTGATAAGGAACAACTCCCAATGCTGAGATTCTCCAGCAACCTTAATAAATGGTCATCTCTGGCACCTCAATGTCTGGGAGATTCCAAAGGAGTCTCTTCCAAAGTTGTTCACAACTCTAAGGCCAGAGTGCATTGTTACTCATCATCAACCAATCAGGAACTGATAGGGTAGGTTAACCCATGTGTGTGTCTGATGCCCATGAAACTTTCAACCAATGAACGATCGGAGTTCCTCCAGGTAAGACTCAGCCTGCCTCCTGGGCATTTCTCAGACTCAGAGTTCCTCCTGAACATCCTCAGACTCAGCTCGGACCACCACGTAATGGCCAGTGTTTCCGAGTGCCAGGACTTTCCTTTGTTCTAAGAGTCGAGAACAGAGGTTGCCAGCGCGTAACCAAAGGATCCACCCGAGGTTAGCAACAGCAAGCCTCGTGAACCCAATCTGAATCTAAGGATTCAGGACAAGCGCTTCATCAGGAATGAACCGGTCTTCCTGCCTAAGTAGTGTGACCTGCTGGGACCCGCAGTCTCTTTTCCCCTGTGCACAAACTCTGCTTGTTTCCGCCAATACTATCTAGCTGGTCTTCAGAGAGCATCAGTAGCGCATCGCAGCAGGAATCTCTCCCACCAGGTTGCAAGCTGCAACAGCACTTCCTGGCACCGAGCCAGAGAGTGCCAATTGGACACAGCAACAAGGCTGCCACTGTTCTTTGTGCCTGCAGGAGATCTGAATCCCCAGAGATTGGATGAGTATTCAACATTCTGCATTACAGCTCGAAAATTCAATTGTTACCTCAACCAGAGTTGATATCAATTTAATTTCTATGAGTGATGTACTTGCTTTTGAGTATCCTAGTGTAGAAGTTGTAACCAAGTTCATTTACGAAACGGTCTAAATCAATGATATACTGAACGTATGTTCCTCTTGGTATTTGTAGCTCTTCGTGATTTAATATATGCCTTTTGTATTCTGCTAACCCCCACGATAAGATCTGTTATGTTTATATGCACATTTTATGTATTAATAAATGTATTCTTGTGTATTAGTACCCGTGTTTGTGCATTGTTTGAGTTATCCCGCAAGGTTGATTCTAATAGCCATCAGAAGAATCATTTTGTGACTTGCTGCTACAATTAATAATTGTCCCAGTTAAGCACAAAACCCCTACATTTACTGGTGCCTCATGAGAGGATGCCTACACTGTCCTATATAGTACAACGCCTGGAATTGAACCTAATCCATCAGAGTCATTCAACAGGGAACCAGCAGGGTGAATTATTGTAATAGATACAGCCGACATTACAGGTTATGCGAGCTGGTTGCCAGCGTGGTGACATCACCGCCCTTCCCTGTGAATAGCTGAGACCTCAGCGCCCGAACTGAGGGGGGATCTCCCTTTAGCTCAGCTGGCTGGTTCCCTGTTGAGTGATAGCAGAAGCCTGGGTTTGAGCCCCAGTGGTGGAGGGCCAACATGATACACAAGTGGTGTGGACACAAACCCACCAGAATCCAAAAATGTTATATTATCATATGTGATGGTTTTGTGTTTAAGGATTTCTTCACGGAAATCTTTAAATTAAACGAGAGAGGGAGGATTATTTTTTACAATTGCCAGTAATCAGGGAACACCTTATCAACATGATGGGGAAATGATTTTTTTATTTTTAAAAATGAAATAAAAAATAAGATACAATGACGTGTTCCTGCCTAAGTCAATTATTGCATGACTTTAAAAGCTGTAAAAAATGGTTTAGTTAAAAACCACTTTTTTATGCACCACAAATGGGTGATTTTTCATCCTTGTAATCAGCTCAGAATCTTTGTGTAAGCTGTAAGATTTGTACTTTTTAATTAAGCGTTTAAAATACTTGAATTAAATAAAAGTTGTACTGATTTAATACCTATTGATATTAATATTAATTAGGAGTCATGTAACTCAGCAGCTAAAATATCACAAGGAGACATTTTGGCAAAATTTGGCGTTTGTTTTTTAAATATATATATATATTATTAAACAGGTGTGGCAGTAATCAGGCCTGGGTGTGGCTAGAGGAATTGGTATCAGCTTTCCAAAGATGTGATAAACCACAGTTGATTTATGTTTTCACACATGGCCATGTAGGTTTGGATTTTTTTTTCCCTTAATAATAAAAACCTTCATTTAAAAACTACATTTTGTGTTTACTTATTTTTGTTATTTTTGTCTAATATTTCAATTTGTTTGATGATCTGAAACATTTCAGTGTGACAAACATGCAAAAAAATAAGAAATCAGGATGGGGGCAAACACTTTTTCACACCACTGTAAACATATTACTGTATGCAAACTGTACTGTATACAGTATGTATATTTAATGTCTTTACTGTGCCCGTTTAAGTATTGAATATTTATATGGAATTTTACCACTTAAGGGAAATCTAAGTAGCTGAGCATAAAAAGAATAGGAGCATACTGTAACGCGTGTGAAGGCCATAAACAATATTAATTTTGGAACATAAACATACAGTATATGGCTGGTCTCAGTACTTTAAAGAAAAAATACACACCAGTATTCCCTTTCTCCCTAAACATTTTAAGCATCGAAGTCTTTAACTAACGTGATACTGGAGTCAACAAGCATACTTTAAGAATTTAAAAGAGAATATAATATGGAATCGCTTATCTAAAGAAATTAATAACGATATAATTATATTCATGTACCACAACACAAGAATAGTATAAGCTGTATGATGTCTGTAGCCAATTACCTCCGGTACGTGTCTGTGCTGCGCACTTTGAATGGCTGCAGCTGTAGCAGATTTTGACAAACAGCTAATTTTGAAGCTGATTTTTGAAGAATTAAAAATCTGTCTGTACTGTAGCTTTATTTAATTGAGCAGAAAGTCACCTGCTCTTACAAGTGGCTCTGTTAAGCAGAGATTGTGTTAACACACCACACCCTTTAAATGAGTTTTAATCAACTTTGTCTTTGTCAGTGGAAAAAAAGACCGCGGGAACTTTCTGCTTCCCCCCTGGTGTGAGGTGACAATGGGGAAAATGTTTTTTTTTTATTTTACTGGGAGTGTGAACATTGAGTGAGCAGTGGGGTGTACAGTGAGAGAGTAACACATTGAGATTACTGATATGGATAGTTTTAGTAAATACGTACAAATATCTGAATTTTTGCTTTCGCAATGCATGGTAAAATTGTATCCAGCTGCGAATCAGCTACATGACCTTGCCCCTGTGAAATTGTTGGAAAGAGGTTTAGTGGGCAACGTTACAGTATAGTGACCATAGAGTGTTTTTATGCACCATACAGTATAACAGTATAAAGCAAATATGTTTTTATAATGTTTGTAATCACTATTCTTGCAAGTGTATTTTGTATTCAGGTTGCTTCTGTGTGTTAGCTGGTGGGCAAACATTAGAGGTGAAAATTCTTCTACAAGGAATGTACCTTTAAAGTGGAGAAGACTGCACCAAATGTTTTCCACTCTGTATGTTACTTGAACCATTCCTCTTTTACTCTTTCTTTAGTCATAGAGATAGGAAGACGCCTCCCGCCTCCCCTTCTCTCTGCCTGCCTCACCTGTTCCCATTTTTTACCATTCTGTGTCTAAATCGCAGCGGGTGAGAGAGAATAGGAGGAGAGAAACAAAGTGAACCCTGGTTTTTTCATAGTCACATTGTATACATGTATGTTTGAACACAATCTTGCAAATTAATGTTATTACAAGATGTGGAATTGCAACAATTTATCAATAATAGTAATTAGTGATTACTAATAGTTTATGCACCTGATGCCTGACTTTATTTAGATGTATATACAATTTTGAACAGTGATATAACAGTCAGAAATACAATCAAAAATAGTCTGTGATATTTGTGTAGATTAAACTTTTCTATTTTTTTTTTAAATTGAAAGCGATTAAAATGTATACTCTTTCTTACTCTTTCCATGTGTGAGAAAGCTGTGTTTAATGATAATTTAAAGATTTCAAGTGAAAAGAAATGATTTACATTCTGCAAGCTGCAGAACAGTGTCCTTACGGCACCGCCTCACCTCTGACTGAGCTCAGTAAGCGGTATGCTGTTTTCTCAACCACCTGCTAAGTCATTTCACACCATGGGAAGTCAGGAGAATGTGATTGTACTGTATCTGTATTAAATGAGTGTTGCGTTTAAAAATTTAAAGGGTTTAAAATGTTTAAATAAAAAGTTAAAAAAACTGACAACTAACACAAAGATTCTAAGCTGATCAAAAGGAAGAAAAAACAGCCATTTGTGGTTTTTCACTAAACCCGTTTTTATGGGTTTTAAAACCATGCAATGTCTATTTGAGGCACACACGTTATTGTTTTCTAGTTTTTATTTTCTTTAAAATTAAAAGAATTGGTTGCCCATTGTGCCACACAATGTTACATTTTTATGTTTTTGAGGGACTTCAGAAGGCTTCAACTGACGCATGAAAAATATAGCATAATGCCTTCTTGCGTTATAAACTCGCTGGCACCTGTGATCCACCTTACTCAAACTAAGGTTTCTAAAAATGCAACCAGGTACTATATATTGTTTAAATAAAGGCTGCAAAATTTTTCACAAATTGCGGTCTTTAAACCTGTAGGTTGCAGGCTCTGTGTCATTTGTTCACAAAGTTATTGACATCGGAAATATTGTGTCTCATAAATAGTCATTTTAATTAGCAAAGCTTATGAAAACCAAGGAAAAAAATGACTCTGAAAAAGATACAATAATCTTGAAATTAATATTATTAAATGAATACTGTCAATAATGACCAGACACATTATTATAGTTTCAGTTGTATTTTTAATACTGCTTTGTTATTCTCGATTCTAATTACAATATATACGATTTTGTTTTAAGGCTTGAGGCGTCTGTTAAATTGCCCCACTGAATAAAGTGTTTTTCAATTAAACCGATTGAACAGTTGACAGTATTCACGTATGCTTATTCACATTTTTATTTCATTATTAATATAACTTAATATTGAATATATTATAATATATATATAAAAAAACAAAATATGTTAATATAGTGTACATACTATTTACTATTTTATTTTTTAATAAGTATTTGTTAGTGAAAAACTTGTGCCGTAAGTGGGTGTTCAATTTGGATCACCTAAACAGAACCTCTATTGACAAACCCACTGCACCATTGGGCTGTTCTGAAAGAAACCTGAGATGAACGGCTTAAAAATGTTCGGAAAGTAATCATGCGTGATTGAGTTAAATTAAAAATAAAATGTGTTTGCAAAGAAAGTGGATTCAGTAATACTACCAGCTATATAAATACATATATTTAGATCCTTAAATTAATATTGTTATTAATTTCTTTAGATAAGCGATTCCATATTATATTCCCTATTTAGCGGATTATAATTTTTTTACTTAAGGTTTACTTAAGGTTAAGGTTTTTTACTTTGATACGAACACAAGTATTCATAGAAAAGATTAAAACATGGAATACAGAGAGAGTTTCAGAAATTAAGGTCTGGAACACACTGTCTCAAAAATATAAGTTTAATAAATTGAAGTTTGTGAAAACAGTGACAAATCACCCCAAACAAAACACAATTTTAAAATACAAGCAGTTTGAAATGATTAGTTGTTAATAAATCTATTAATTCTGAATTGATATTTAGAAATAACAACAAATGCATAGTGTCGATCATATTTACTATTTTAGTTTTTCAAAGAAGTGTTCATTTGTTAAAAGAAAACTCATGGGGAAAGCTGGGGTTGAACCCCTGGCCTGCAGCATGCGGAGCACACACCTCAGCCGTTACATCAGCGTTCAGCTTGAGAACTTAAGCTACAACTTAACAGGGCAGGCAAGTTTCCTAGTAATCGTGGGTGAATGAGAAATTGATGCAGATGGTTATGAAGAAAGTGTAGTACTGTAATGATTTCAGCTATATGAATATCATTTTATCTTTATTAATTTCTTTAAATACATAATTCCATAGTACATTCCCTATTAAGCAAATTCTAAAAAGAATGTTTTTTTTTACTGCGATAATGAACCCAAGAATTCACAGAAATGGTTAAAACATTATAACTTTTTATGACGTATATAAACTTAACATAGTCAGAAGGAGCAAGCAAAAACTTTGCCAAAATAAAATAGTAGTAACCAAATGAAATACTTTGATGCTTAATGCAGTTTGTTTAGATCTATCAAATTTGTATTGTTTTTCCTATGCTTCTTGGCATATTTGCTCAAGTTCTCTAAAGGTACTAGTAAATCACTTATGGATAGCACTTATCAAGTCTTTTCATAGATATGCAATAAGATGCAAGTCAGGACTTTGAATTTATTAATCTTTAAACTGCTGAAGAATTGTTGTGCAAGTTTTAGCTATGCACTCATCATCATTTTTAGTTTAGTTATACACTTATTGTCATAGAGAGATACAGTATTTACTGCCTGTCCTAATCTGAGCATTATGGTTCCAGGGATATACACTGCATATACAAATGCAGCCATTCAAAGTGTGCAGCACAGACATGTACCGAGGGTAATTGGCTACGTCCTCGCGCATCGTGACACGCAATGATGCGTAATACTGTGGTACGTGATTGGTTGACCGACAGGGGCACTCGTGGTGCGTTGGTCGGTCGTAGAAAGATTTAAATGTCTTTCCTGTGCCCGTTTTAGTATTGAATATTTAT
This sequence comes from Lepisosteus oculatus, assembly GCF_040954835.1. Lineage (NCBI taxonomy): Eukaryota > Metazoa > Chordata > Actinopteri > Semionotiformes > Lepisosteidae > Lepisosteus > Lepisosteus oculatus. Next base: position 55,261,911 of record NC_090696.1, read on the forward strand.
ATGGAATTTTACCACTGAAGGGAAATCTTAGTAGCTGAGCATAAAAAGAACAGGAGCATAATGTGTGTGAAGGCCATAAACTATATAAATTTTGGAACATAAACATACAGTATTACAGTATCTGGCTGGTCTCGGTACTTTAAAGAAAAAATAGACACCAGTATTCCATTTCTCCCTAAACATTTTAAGCATCAAAGTCTTTAACATGTGAAATAGCGTGTATAAAAAAGTGGCAGTTTTAAGCTTTTCTGCTAATATAATTGCGTATCTAAAGAAATTAATAATGATATAATTATATTCATATACTGCAACACAGTAGTACACGCTGTACAATGTCTGTTAATTCTGTATGTGTAGGGCTGTTTCACCACTCCTCATGTGACCTTGCTGGTGGTAGTGTGGTCTACGTTCCTGAGTTATAAACCAGAGGTTGTATGTTCCTATCCAGCCGGCGCCGCCACTTTTCTTTTAGCGATATTATGGACAATTAATTGACAATAAATATAGAAAAGCACATATTAAGTTTGGGAAATAGTTTTAATATGTAAATAGTTCCCTGGTTCTGCACCCCTGGGTGTTTCTCTCTCTCTCTCGCCCTCCCCCCTTCTCTCTCTCAATTCAATTCAAGTTGCTTTATTAGCAGGGCTCGTTGTGTGTCTCTCTCTGGTCAGGGCGCGGGAGAGCTCGCTGGCAGGTGGTGACGGAAAATAAAATAAAGACAGCTTGTAACTCTGCAAGTCACACACCAATACACACCAATACTCCATTTCTCCCTAAACATTTTAAGCACCAAAGTCTTTCATGTGTTTTTCATCACTCTCTGCGGTAGTGCTGGCTATGACGAATTAAACCGGTTTCACAGGTATTTTCAAGTGGTCGAGTTTTCAGCAGGAGGGGGGAACAAGCTGCCCAGCCATGTGGGATGCTACAGGACCCTAAACAGACAATACACACTAGCCGAATACTTGACCAAGACATCCAGACACAGCTGTATGAGCTCCACCAGTAAAACTCAAAGTATTTCGCTGGTCCACACTATTTGCAACCGTCATTTTAAATAAAAAGACTTTATTTTTTCATTGACAAAAAGCAACACCCACCACAGCATTTTGTTGATCTAACTAACAAGGATGGGACATTAGCTAGCCAATATGATAAAGGAATAACTAACTTTTTTGATTATTTCTTTAGCACATTTTTTTGAACATTTCCATCGATTGTACAAACACTGAAAAACTGTTCAATCCCTTGTTCGAATCCTAGGAAGAACACGAAACAGCCTGTTAATAAAATTGTTGCTGACCGAACACAATTGCAACAATTTTATTAACAGGCTGTTTTGTGTTCTTCCTAGGATTGTTGACCGGGGCGGGGACATTCGGGAATGCGAGTCTGATAAAGAATGAATAAAAGCATTTTATTAAAACGCATTTGCGTTTGTCTGGGTATTTACTGTGTAATCTGTGGTCCTTTTAACTGTTTTTACATCTACTGTATTGCTTGGAGATGCCACTTTTAAAGGTGATATATAAAATAAAGATTTGTATTATTGTTATAGAGAAACATGATCAGATTTTCCCTGGTTCAGAAAAAAAGATCTTAAGTATACTAGTTTGTCACTCTTCTCATTCCCTCTTTGCTAAATGGCTTTTCATACTAATCTGATCAATCTAACTGCCTATTTTCTGTGCTTTCTCTGTGCTGCTAGATTTGCAATTATTCTGAAAATTTTCTTATTGAAATAACTCATTTCTAAATACCTTTTTTCACTGTTAACATCTTGCAGCAACTCTGCACAAAATATACACTTAGCTCAACCTGACAGTTCATCCTGCTACCAACATTGAAAAAAAAATCTTAAGATTTCTATATTAATGTCTTTATTTAGTGGTTTAATTAGTGACAAAGGCTAAACTTTCTTGGAAAAATGTATTTTATGTAAACCATGCTTGCTTTTAATTCATTTAGGGCTCACTGACAGAATTGCTGTTTTTTATGCATGCCAACAAATTTTGGTGCTGTCATCTCCACTTTAAAGGTACCCCCATGCTGGAAGAATTTAACCTCGGAACGTTTGCCCAGTGTACTAATATAGGCACATCCCGGAATTTTGACTTCACTGTGTAATGAAGAAATTTTAAAGACTACTTCTTAGCATAGATAAAAAAGCTTTGATTCCCATGGACAGTATCTTATACACATATCTTTTTCCGTTGTCTTTGTTGATCTCTTGAGGATCCTTGTGATATTTTGAGCTCTCACTGAACGATATAAGTGTCGCAGTTGTTAGAACTTATGAAACGCTCTGTTAAAAGCAAGGGAGTTTTTATATCTGATATAGTAAAGAAAATGCCCGACGAACTAGGGATTGAACGGTTTTTCAGTGCTTGCTACAATCGATGGAAATGTTCAAATAAATGTGCTAAAGAAATAAACAAAAAAGTAACTTATTCCTTTATCATATTGGCTAGCTTATGTTAGTTAGATCAATGAAATGCTGTGGGTGTTACTTTTTGTTGATGAAAAAATAAAGTATTTTCATTTAAAATGACGGTTAGAAAGAATGTGGACCAGCGTAATACTTTGAGTTTACAGCTTGTCCAAAGTCATTCATTATTAATACAATTAGTAATATCTTCGGTAAAGTCTTTGATGCATAAAATATTGCTGCATAATTAAAATATTTATGATAAAGGTAGGTTGTGCACTTTTGCCCAACTGAGCAATCATGCTTTCATAAAATATACCAACTTTTTAATGACTGATGATTAACATGCTGTAATACACAGTTTAAATTTAAAAGCTCAAATGCTGTACATGAGAGGTTAAGCTTTATTGGCTCCTCCTGGCAGTTTAACAAGCTGATTCCGGATATTTTCCAGCATGATGTCAAATGACGCGTTACAACGCGTGATACAGCGTTTTCATGGGACACACCCATCGCGGTGTACCGCGAAATACCCCACGCGTTTTGAATGGCTGCATCTGTAGAAACTCGACAACCCTTTCCAAAGCAACACATTTTGTGGCATAGCAGCCTCCAAGACACACTTATTTTACCTTTATTTACAAATTGTAATACACAGCCTCCAAGTGTCACCTCTCTGTGACTGAGCATTCCTAATGCATTTAGGGTGAAACACTTGTCATTTTCACCATTTATGTCAGAAGCAGAAAAGATACTGATTTACAAATGTATACAAATATTTTATTCTTGATGCAAACTGCAAAAACGTGTAGATAGGTTGTTGCCTAATCTTTAAACATTTAAAAGAATATGTTAAAGACTTAATGGTAAGACTTATATCTACTGTTGGCTTACTTTTACTGTTGAATAGTTAGGCATACAAAATTGAAAGCTTTCAGCCTTTCATCAAATACATTTGGTATTACATAGCAAACAGCACAAAATGTGTCACGTGAGGGGAGAAGAAAGAAGTGTTGTACTGGTCTTTTTTATAATCTTATTTATACAATATTAATACGTACCTACTGTAAAGATAGAAAATAACATTACAGTTCTAATTTTAAACAATGTCATTCACTAATAAAATAATTGAATAGACATAAGTTCTTAAAGAATGTGTAGAATGTGTCTTACTCTCCCCATGGCAGGACTCACACTTTTGAGATCTCTATACTATGGAGGTACGTAATAGCAAAAAAGTTTTATCCCTGCTTTTCAGTCTAACAACATAAACTTACTTTTAGCCTCACAATTCTGGCACCCAGAGCCTAAGTTCTACGAGGCAACAGTGTTAACCACTGAATCACTTTGTTGCCCTTATTGTATATATTTGTCTGTTTTACAGTTTCAATAATGCATACATTATTATGTCTTTAACTGTGGATAGAAATATGCCCAGAAGTACTGTAGGTAAGTAACAAAATCTGATACTATCTTGCTGGTTTTTTTTTAGTTTTGTAATATATTAATTCTACTGTTAATATTCAAATTTCAAAATAAAATTTAAAAACAGTCCTGTTGCGGTTTTATTTTTTCCCATTGATAAATAAAAAATAGTAATTTTCATATACATTGATGAGATTTATTTATTTTGCTGTTATTTATCATGCAAAAAAGAGCTGATCATAACAGACAGGGTAAGCTTTTAGCAACTAAACTGCATATCTACCATATTTCCTGGGATTTTTACAAAACGTAAATTATTGTCTTTTCGGTAATTATTTCTCTTAATATGGTATTCTGTGGCATTATGTCATTTGGTGGAAACCTGCAATGAGTGATCTATAAGAATTACAATGTAAGATATTGTTCTGCAAGCTCACTACAGAGTAAATGTGGTTTAAAAAAATTATTGAGTTTAAAAAGCATTAATTGAATTAGGATAGGCTCTTGAGTAGCAACATTATGTGATTAGGAAGCATAAGCATTCTTATACAATTAAAAAAAGAAATAAAAGTAGGCTACAAATGAATCAAAATTTCAAGAATAATGACTTACTTACCCTCTTGTTTAAATTTACACAATTTCCTAAATTATCGCTCTATACTACATTTCAAGTGTGGATTTACTATTTTTGTCCTTGCTGAACCAACACTGCAGAACAGTTAAGAGTCAGTGAATAATAGTGAAAAATAATTTCTATACTGAAGTTAAGTTTTCTAATTGATATTGAGTAATGGCAATGAGTCTTTGGACTAAGTTGAATTTAATACATATTGCGTCAACTATATTCCATCCATTTCCTACCTCACATGCAGAGACACACACATACTCTCTCACCAGGACCAGTTTTCCAAGAAGCCAATTAACATACCACTATGTCTTTGGACTGTGGGAGGAAACTGGAGTACCCAGAGGAAAACACATGCGAACGTGGGGAGAAAATACAACCTCCACACAGATAGCATCCCAGGTCCAGGACTGAACCCTGTGCCCCAGCACTGCAGGGCAGCAGAGGTATAATATTGTTTCTAATTATACAGTCCAAAAATTTGAATGGTGCCTGAACAAAGCATCTCTTAATTACAAAACCTACAAATGTCTGTAACTTTATTATACAAGAGATTTTTGGTAATATTTCATTTTTTCAAATATATCTCTTATGACTATCCTATGTACAATAACATGACTCCCACAACAGCTATGTATTTGTTTTAATTATTTCTGAGATTCAAAAGTATAGCTCATGCCAGTAAATTCAAAGTGTTTTTAAAACTTAGCTGACAAATACAGATGTCTTTTTCCTGAACTTTAATAATAATAATTGCTTACACTTATATAGCGCTTTTCTGGACAATCCACTTAGAGCTCTTTACAGGTAATGGGAACTCCCATCCACTACCACCAATATGCATCACCCACCTGGATGATGCAACAGCAGCCATACTGTGCCAGAACACATCAGCTATCAGTGGGGAGAAGAGCAGAGTAATGAAACCAATTCATAGATGGGGATTATTAGGAGGCCATGATCGGTAATGGCCAATGGGAAATTTAGCCAGGATGCCCAGGATAGCCAGGGTTACACTCCTATTCTTTTCAAGAAATGCCCTGGGATTTTTAATGACCACAGAGAGTCAGGACCTCGGTTTTACGTCTCATCCGAAGGATGGTGCCTGTTTACAGTATAGTGTCCCTGTCACTATACAGGGGCATTAGGACCCACACAGACCACAGGTTGAGCACCCACTGCTAGCCACACTAACACCTCTTCCAGCAGCAACCCTAGTTTTTCCCAGGAGGTCTCCGATCCAGGTACTGACCAGGCTCACACCTGCTTAGCTTCAGTGGGCTGCCACTTGTGAGATGCAGATTGATATGGCTGCTTACTTTGAGAAGCAATCAAAGCAAACATGTTTTCATGGATGACTGTGTATACTAGAGGGTATAGAATTGGTTTTATACATTAAGAAAGACAGCCATGTGAACTGTGAGGCATGCTGATGATGTGGGTGTCATCTGTTATGAATTATTGCTATTCAAATTATCTGTGAACTAAATGTCACTGTTCCTCAATGTAATCTTCACAATACAGTTGTTTCAAAAAGCTGAGTAACAAACAATGTATATTATATTATAAATATATAGTACACAATTGGATCCACTAACGCCCTAGTCCTGGGGTAAAATTGTATCCTGTAGATTTGTTCCAGTCAAGTTTTTTTCACAGGATAACAGATTTTAATTTTCTCGTTTGAACACATTTTAAAATTTTATTTTAGTTCTTAAAACAGTATATATTCTTTATTCTGGTTACAGTCGAGAGAGAACGCTGGCACATTTGGCTGCCGCTCCTCTCACCAGTTTTTCATTTATCTAATTATTTATGTTTCTTTTTTTCCTTTTTCTTCTCAGCAACACTGATTTCTAATTTATCTATTTTTATCCGCTCCATGTTACAAATTCACAAATGCGACTTCCACTTGCATTGTGAATTTGTTCATCTGAAGACCTTCACCACTTGCTACCGCCTTACTCTGGATTTCCTTCCCATCTTGATTCATCGATCATGTCTCTGAGGTACACTGCACTGCAACTTCTTCAACTAAAACAAAGCTACTTCCTGGTGAAAGACACATTAAATTATTGCCATTTTATTGGGATTTTATGACCAAGTTGCTACATCCATCGCAGCACAGGATGCCATTTCTTTCATTCGTCTGCCAGTGGAGTCTCTATCCCTGCCTTTCAGCGCACGACTGTAAGTCCATCCCGAACCAGCGCCGACCTCAAAAATCTCCTCTCACTACTGCACCTGGAACGCACTCCACTTCCCCCTGCATCCCCGAGACTGGCTAGATCACCGCTACACAATACCCGCTCAATAAACAACAAGGCTCTTTTATGTGACATCATCAACGAAAAAAACTGGACCTTCTGTGCTTAACCAAAACCTGGCACAAGCAAAACGATGGACTCCTGTTCAACCAACTAGTTCCTCCTGGGTATAGTTTGTTTGACCTTCCGCATCTTTCAGGTGGAGGAGGGGGCATCATTTTTATTTACAAACTTTTTTAAAGTCTAAGTCTCGTTACTATACCTCATTCCTCTTTTTTTGAGTGTCTTGTTTTAAATGTTTCTATCCCCCAATCTACTATTACTGCCACAGTTTATAGACCACCCAAACCCAGTGAAGCCTTCTTAGGTGAGTTTGCTCATTTTCTCTCATTTTAATGCCTTAAGTTTAAAAGTATCCTTATTCTAGGGAACTTCCAGTGTGGCCAAAGACTTCCTTTCTCTATTGGGATGCTTTGATCTTACTCAGTTTGTACCCCTACACATAACAAAGGACACACCTTAGATTTAATTATTGTAAATGACTCTTTTGTCTCCCACTGCTCTCCCCTTGATCTAGGCCTCTCTGACCACTTAGCCATTCTTTTCAATCTGGAATTACCTGTTTCTAACACTTCCCCCCCACGCTCTGTAAATTTCCACAACTGGCGATCAATTGATCACCCAAGGTTTGCAAATTCTGTTCTGTCCTCCTTATCTTGTTTCTCTTCCTCTGACCCTCTAGAAGACAAAATACAGTTACTTGACAGTGCTCTTTTATCTACCCTCGACACCATTGCTCCTTTAAAAACTTGAACCATCTCCTTCTCTCGCCCTGCCCCCTGGTACAATGACCCTAAGCGACCCATGAAGGCAGCCTCTTGCAAACCTGAGCGTAGGTGGCGTCTTTCTGGCCTAAATGTACATTATCAGGCTTGGAGAGATTACTTATCTGAATATAAGGTTACTATAGAGTCTGCTAGATCCACCATAGATCACATCATTGAAAATCACAAAAACAACCCCAGACATCTTTTCTCCACCATCAACAGACTGCTCAAGCCAAACTGCCCCACCACATTACCTGCCTCATCATAATTTTGCCTCATCATAATCCTCCCTCCTCATCCAACTTCTCTTCTCTCCAGCTTCTCTCTTCTTGACTCAGCATCCCTCAGTAAACTAGTTACACACATGAAACCCACCACATCTATTTTAGATCCCATTTCCACCACTTTATTTCAGTCCTGTTTCTCTTCTCTCTGTCCCATTGTCCTCAATATTATACATGAATCCATGAGCACTGGCATTGTACCAACGGTCCTCAAAACTGCTGCCATTACCCCCGTGCCAAAAAAGCCTAACATGGCTCTCGACAATCTTAACAATTTTTGCCCCATCTATAATTTACCCTTTCTTGCTAAAATTCTAGAACGTGCTGTCACACTTCAGTTACATAACCACCTCATGACAAACAATTTTTTCGAATCCCTCCAATCTGGCTTCCGTCAACTTCACAGCACAGAAACTGCCTTGGTCAAAGTCACCAACGATCTTCTAATAGCTTCTGATTCTGGTTCTCTTTCTATACTCATCTTTCTTGATCACAGTGCTGCTTTTGACACTGTTGACCATAACATCTTACTTTCTCGTCTTGAGACTGTGTTTGGAATTTCTGACACTGCCCTCAAATGGTTCAAATCTTACCTCACTGATCGCTGTCACTTTGTCTCTCTTAATGGGTACAGGTCTGAAATTGGTCTTGTTAAGTCTGGTGTTCCTCAGGGCTCAATACTTGGCCCCTTGCTCTTCAGCATTTACATGTTCCCACTTGGTCAGCTTTTAAGATCACATGGCCTCAGCTTTCATTTTTACGCTGACGATATTCAAATACACATCCATACCAAACCTGACACTGATGTGGCTGTCTCTATTCTGTCTAATTGCATCTCTGACATAAAAATTTGGATGACTCAAAACTTCCTTCATCTTAACTGCAACAAGACTGAAGTCATGCTTATTGGCACCCCCCATCAACTTCGTAAAGGCAGTCCTGTAACCATATCTGTAGATGGGTCTGTACTTGAGCTTCAATCAAAATTGAAAAACCTTGGGGTTATATTCGATTCTTATCGAATGGGCTTAACATTTGACCTACATGTGCAGCATACTGTCAAAACATCTGTTTTTCACCTTAGAAATATCGCTAGACTACGCCCTATAATTAACTGTGGCTGAAAAGCTGATCAACAGATTTGTATTCTCTCAAATTGACTACTGTAATGCTCTACTCGCTGGAGTATCTAAATCTACCCTAAACAAACTGCAGTATGTCCAAAATTCATTAGCCAGAATCCTGACCAGGTCTAGTGCAAGTGTTCACGTTACTCCTATCCTGGAGTCCTTGCACTGGCTTCCTGTCAAATTCCGTGTAGACTTTAAAATCCTCATGCTCACCTATAAGGCTCTGCATGGCTTGGCACCTCAGTACCTGTCTGAACTATTACTGCCCTAATCCCCACCTCGCAACCTTCGCTCTTCTAATTCTGCTCTCCTTATTGTCCCCCAAGCCCGTCTACATTGTATGGGCGACAGGGCTTTCTCCTGTTATGCCCCCAAGCTCTGGAACTCTCTCCCCAAGGATATCAGAGAGTCACCTTCTCTAAACTCCTTCAAATCCAGACTCAAACTTAACTGGTCCCATTCTTCACCCCTCTGCTCTTCTTAGTACCACCATCCACGGTCTCCTCTATATATTGTAATTGTGTTTTATCTTGTGTATTCTTTTTATTTATTGTTTTTGTCATCCTGTAAAGCGCTTTGTGAGGCGCTTTATAAAATAAAGTTTTTTATTATTATTATTATTTATATTTTGAATCAGTCCTGTCAGTTTCAGAAATGACACATTTTTTCGTGTGTTGTGTGAACTGAAACCAACTGGGCCCCTGCATTTCATGGTATGAATGTTTGATACCACATATGTCTGTTCATCATAAAATGGTCACCTATTAATAGCATTTTAGTCAGAAAAATGTGAGGGAAGACTTCTTCAGGTTCTGTATGCTGAAGTTGTTATAATTTGCTTGAAATGATACTACAAAAATAAATAAACCAAAATTCTAAACAAGAAAGTAGACAAGGCCTATTATTTAACTTAGAATTAAGTGTTATTAAAGATTTGATAATAATAATATTATAATAATAAAGATAATAAACTTTGTGTGCTTTGACCAAGCAGCCTGGTGCTGCCTATGTGAAAGCAAAGAAATGTAGCTAAAGAGCCTACCTCTTTCTGATCTAGTGCAATGACATAGTGGTCCTTGCATGTAAGAAAGTAAGGGAATTTTGTCTTTTGAATGATGGTCTTCCCCACGACATGGACGATCTAAACTGTACTGCTGGCACCTGGATATCTTGCAGAGGGACATAGGCACATCTGGACCTGATCTTAAATCACAGGCCATGGTCAATAACCCAAAGGTAAATCCACAAATAAGTGATCAGCAGGGTGTGTATCACGTATACCTGTGGGCATCTCAGCCAATCACTAACAGTCACCCCATATAAACTGTAACCCATCACATTTTTGCAGGAGAACCACTGGCTTCTAATTTCTCTTCTTCTTTGGAAGGAAAAAACTCTTTCTCTCTCTATTCTGTCTGTACCAGGGACCCACCCCACACAGAGAAGCTGCTATGGACAAATCTGCCCTTCTTCTTTTTACCAGCATAGAGCTTAAACTCATCAGGGACATTTGGATGATAGATTTGCTGAGTAAAACTTCATTATTAACATAATTCTTGACACCCGAACTATGATTACAAACACATGGCTTAGTACATGCATATTTACTTGTGTCTGAGAATATAATTGTGATTTAGTTATATTAGGTTGATGGAACCGTCGATCTAGATTATAGCATGTTATAGTAAATGCTTACTTTAACTCAAGTTATTAACTCTGACCATTGTAATCCTTGAGTGAATGATCAGCATCCTGTGTTCACAGCATATCATTTCACCTATATATTCTATTATATGTGTTTTTATACGTGTTTTGGTTAAATTAGTAAACTTCATGTTGTATATTTAGAATCTGTATGTAAGACTGAAAATTGTTATGCTTGATTGATTCTTAATAGTTATCAAGTATGCATTTTATTGTTACAATTTCTGATTGTTACAGCAAATTAAAACCTCCCTCGTCTACAGCTGTAATAAAAAAACAACTGATATAGTAATCACTTAGCATGAAGTCTGGGAACTATTGCACTAGGAACTAACAGAATCCTACTGTAATACATGAGAATGATTAGTGTCTACAGGTGATTTACACATTTTCATGTATTTGTAATTCTAAAATTACATCTGTAGAATCATCTGTAGATATCTGGGTCTCCTGACCTGGCTTTAGTGAATTTGGGAACATACATCAACTGTTGTATGTGACACCAGAGAAATAGCTGAAAGGCAGGACAACATCTTCAAGAAAAGCCACTGGACCATAAGTAGAATGTGGACTCTTAAACCCCCATTCATGGTAATAACATGGCTGGACTCAAACTATATAAACCTCTGTAAAACTGTTGCAATTCAGGGCACTGTGGGAAATACACCTCATGTGTGTCTCCTGTAGTGTTCTCCAGAAGTGGCCACTTTCGTTACAATTAAACTCATCTCAAACCTTCACTGGACTGCAATGTGACTCCTTCCATCCCTACATAACCAGCACAGTCAAATGTAGTTGCTTTTCTCATTTCAGATTAAATGTAGATATTTATCTGAATATTCTGTAAATATTGACTTACCAAAAACTGTCCTTGCAGGCACAGACTCTCTGTTCAACCAAAATGACACTTGAGACAGAATGACTGTCATGATGCATGGTAAGTAAGTCTGAATAACAAAATAGCCAATCTTCCTTTTCAAGTGAAAATGTGCTGTCATGACTGTATATTCACCTAGAGGAAAGGGAAAAAAGAATAGTCTGGTCAACAAGTTTTATTTTGGCACAAAAATACAAGCAATTGCAGATTCAGCCACTTGTAGACCATGTTTAACATTTTCCTAGGTAACATTTTCATTTTTGTTTTGAAAGAAGATCTAAAAGTGACAGCCAATCATAAAATGGGAAGCAAGTAAAAGTTTATCCCATCCTGAAAAGAGAAGAAAAGAAACACAATGTTTTGTCTGTGGAGCATTCTTCAGGTGAGGCAACCTTTACTTACTACTTTGCATCCTACGCATACTGACACAGTTATAGTACCTATACAAATTGGGAAGCATCAGGTATAATGTGGCCAGTACAGTGTCTATGTTCTACACACCCTTGAACATGTTTCACTTGTTGTTGTATCAGTACCTCACAGTTTCAAGCATTTACATTATTTTCCTTATCTACTCCCCATACTCAGATTTAAGGGGAAAAAAGTATATATTAAAAATACATAACTGAAATATCTATATTCTATAAGTCTTTACACAGCTATTACACCTGTGAGTCTGAGGGGATAGGTCTCTATTAACGTTACTGCTTGCAGATTAAATGAAAACTGCTCCAGCTCTGTATGGTTCCATGGGAACATTGATGGACTGCAACCTTCACGTTATGACACAAACTGTTCATTTAATTTATAAATAAATAAATAAATATAAATAAATAAAAATAAGGGCTAAGATACCCTTGGCCTCTTGATAGCCACTCAGATAAGTTTCCTTGCTTGGTCATTCAGTTTGAAGGAACAGCCTGATGTCCTCCTCCCACTTACTAATTGTTTTGACTGTGCTCCAGGGACATATTCAAGGCCTTTGGTGTTTGTATACCCATCCCCAGTTCTGTGTCTTTCCACAGTTTTGGGCTGGATCTCTTTTGAAAGTTCCTTGATGCTTAAGTCTTTGCTTTGAAATGCAATTCTCAGGTCATCTACTACTGGATTACTATGCAATTCCTGAACTGATTAATCTACACTGAAATCATGTGAATCACTACAGTGTAGGTAGAGGCCATTTAACTTGATATGTGATTTTGAAGGTGAAACACTTGAATTAATTTAGGTTCGCTATTACAAGGGGTAGACATTTATTTGACAACAGACAACTAATTCATGAATACAGTTGGAAGGTGTTCTGTCAAAAAATGACTATGCATTTCTTGACTGGCCGCGTTCTTTATATACCTGTAGAAAATTAAAATAACAAAACAAAACAGATATAACAATATGCTATATAACAATATGCTTTGTGTTCTTATTACATTCTAAATGTTTTGAAGAACACTTTTATAAACACATACATACAGGAATCTGCAACCATCAAACATTAATCTGAAAAATTAAATAAAAAGTAATCAATGACAACATCTTATGCAGTCTATTAGAAAACATTTTTATGGCTCATAAGCAGAGGTTAGTTCAGACATCACCAGCAAAATTACAAACTGACACTGCAAGGCACAGCAAATGTTCACACATTATCTTGACGATCCGAGGAAGGTATTAAATAAAGAAAATGGTGATTCAACCAATCCATTTGATGTAACTGCTCAATATGAGTAATTTTAATTAACTAAATTATATGTCACAATCATATTCTTAATAAGCAATTGTTTCATACAAAATGTTTCCAGCTTATATTGTCATTGTCATTTTGTGTTGCTGAATTTAAATATTTGTAACTAATAATATCTTTTTTAAAGAAAATAATTATTTTTTGGTAATATCTTTATTTTTCCAATATTATTCAACATTAAATAGGTCTACCAGCTATGGAAGTCCTATAATGCCTTTCAAAAGTATTTGGTCAGAAAAGTAAAAACATTATTCCACGTGGAATATTATTCTATTAAAAAAATCAATACTTGTCTAAAATTGACATGCATTATTATGACTGAAAGGTGAGGGGTCAGTCTGGGATGCATCTAAAATTAGCGTCATTTGAACTTCTATGCGGATTGTCCTTTATCTAAAGGCTTTGAACAAAATGTATTTTTGTTCTAATGCTATAATGTATTATAATCCTATATAATAAATTTATATAGTAATCCTTTGCTATATGCAAATTTACCTTGTGCCAATTTGAGTATCCACACAAAATATTCGGTATACTACTTTATCTTGCATGACCCCAGAATGTACCTGTGTGTTTGAAAAGAATCTGTGAGCTGCAATGTGTGCTGGTGCAATTATCATTTTTACAAGAGGAGAAGAGAGAGAAAACCATCCACTTCTTTCTAAGTCAGCTTCCTTTGTGACTAGACATAGTAGGATGCATTATTGCATTGGGCTTTGATGGTTATTGGTTATTTGATTTTGCAGTGATAGTAATTTGTGTTAGTGATTTCCTAAATAAATGTGACAGTCATTAGTTAAATAATAAAATAAACAAATTAATTAATCCTAAAAAGGAAGCATATATCATCACTATGATTTTTTACAATTGAGGATATAATGTTGATAGTCTGTTTTTCTTTTTAATTGAAATCTAAAGTTTAAAGAGTGACAACTCTTTAAACTTGTTTCTACTTCACTACTCTCCTTACCTCTCTCCATTTTGCACCACCTGAGTGGCCACTCTGCCTCTCCCCTGCTCCCGTGTCCTCCATTCTTCCATCTTTTGTTCTACTATGCTATTTAATGTTTGCTGTCTGCCCTGTCTTTCTCACACCCGAAGAAGGCTCCACAGCCAAAATGTTGTTATCTTTCTTCTCTATTTAGCATTGAATAAACCTATTACTTATACCAATTACTAAGGCGTGTGCAAACAATAAAGAACTACATACAACATAAACATTAACATACAACACAGATTAGTATATTTTCAATAAGGTCTCCCAGAGTCCTGATGTTCTAATCATCCCAAGAAAACAGACTTCTACCAAGTATTCAATTCTTAAATAAACCCTACAGAGAACAAAATAAGAGATAAGCTGCCTCCAATACAACCTGCAGTTAGATCTCTCTTTCAGATGCCACAAAATAAATGGGAGCCTATTCTATAAATGCATCCGCAAGAAGGAAAGGCCATCTTTAACCAAGGTATCTTTTACTCAAGAAACCCACATTCCCTAAAAAACTCTAACAAGGTTCAAATACATAGCTCCAGTGTTTGTCTAGATGATCATGAAATAGGGGCTCTCGCCTGGCACAATATTCAAAATGAGCTTTGACTGCTCCTGACTGCTCTCTTTTGCTCTGACCTTCTCTCCTTTCTTCTTCTCTTCTTCTCCTGTGGTCTTAATGTGATCTTATATGGCGTGTTTCTGTACTGCTCACTGACAGTCATTTACCCACAACTTAATTAGATAAACCAAGGTAAACATACATTTATTTAAACTCTTAGAGACACTTCCTAATCCCTTGTAGCTTTAACAATATATAAATTAATGTATAAAAATGTAATTACAGTATATATAATTTATTATATATATATTTTGTTAGAAATAGAGAGTCACAAAAATATCATATATATTTTAAGATCATAGAAATATCAGGAAATGGCTGTGCAGATTAAATCAATGCATAAATGAAATAATCAGCCTCCAACTTTATGTTGCTGTTTTCTGGCACAGCTTTGGTGAAAATAGTAATAATTTAGGCACACTGGGTAAAACAAATACATATTAACATGACAATACACACAATAAACAACACACAATATAAACATACAACATACAAGTTACACTATTTAGAAACTTTCTAGCAAGGTGTTTCAGAGGCCTAATGTACTAATTTGTGTAAGCAAACTCTAGGCACCCTCCTGCATATGTTTGTTCTTACCCAAACGTGTACAGTACATTTCTGGATTTTATCATGCTGTAGGACTGCATTACCAACTCAGAATTTGTGACAGCTTGCTATCATCGACCTTAAAATAAGAAATGTTTCAAGAAGTTCTGGAGGATAATATCAGGCTATCCATTCATCAGCTAATGAGCTGAAAGTGGGTGTGGATTGTTTCTTATATATTTAAATTCCCTTTTGAGTATGAATTACCACTAATCAGATTATTTGAAATGTTAGTATTCTTATTTTAAAACTGCTCTTTGACATATTGCCTTTTACAATTCTCCTAACCAAATATCTCATACGTGCTAGTTGAAAGTTAGAAAACTATCCTCTAACCCATCCTCCTTACATTGTATCATGGATGTTTTATAGTGCTTCATATTGGAAAAAAATCACAATTTGTAAATAAGGAAATGCTACTCTTCCTGGCAACCCTTCCTCAAAAAGTTTGATCAAATCTCTTGATCTAAAATCTCTTATCTTGCACTGTTATGCCCAGTGTGGGCGTGGCTTTGGGAGTGGCTGATGTTGCCCCTAGCAACCAGTGCATTCACAAGGGGTCTCAGCCTTCTTCCAACCTCGTGCAAACTTGCTCAGGATGCATCTCCCAATCACCATTATCAATCAGGCACATCAGAATTCTTCACATGAGCACACTAGTTAAGGATTATTCCCTGCCTGTTCAGTGCTCTGACATAGAGTTACTGTACTGCTCCTCAGTACTGAAGTGCCTTTAACTTATTCCACCTGTAGTACAATGCAGGGAGTGTCTGGTGTGAGGGGCGGAGCCCCGGATTAAGGAAGATGCATTAGGGTGGAAACTACACCTGAGGTGATTAAGTGAATGAACGGCAGTTGTAGAAGTGGTTTAAAGCAGGAAAGATTCACCAGGACCTCGGCCTTGCTTTGGCTGCAGTGGTGAGATAACAAATGTGGAGGTTCCACTGTGAGAGAGCATGGCTGAAGCATGACAATAGCGAGTGTGAGACGCTACTAGTCGGGGCAATGTTAGAAGGGCGTGCCACCATGTACAGTATGAGTGAGGAAAGACTTGATTAGCCACTGTAGAAACCCCGTGAGGGGATGGAGAAGATCTATAATCCCAGAGGGGATTGTGAGAGGAATAGCCTGCGAGGAAAAGAGTGAGAACGTCAGTCTGCGAAGAGACTGACAGAAGAAACTGAGCTTATGAGATCATCGAAAGATTTAAAGGTTCAGCATCCTCCTAGGGTATGAGAGCAGGGCTGTTGTGTCCACTGTATGAGTGAGTTCTGATTTGATAAATGAGTTAGTGTGGGTGGACCACATTGGGTTGTGTGGTAGAGGGACCCTCCCCTGGCAACACATTGGTATCAGAGAAGCGAGTAGGGTTTATCTAGCTGCTCCCTCTGTGGCTGGGCACAGTAAGGTGCACTGGCAGCTGTGAGTTCACAACCTAAGGGCGTGAGAGTGAGGCTCCAGAGAGGTTGTGAGTGTGTTTAAGAGAGGGACAGTGTGTTGGGTCTCGGCACGGTGTGTAGTGCGGAAGAGACTCGGTGATGTAGGTAGTGTGTGTTTGTGTAACCCAACCTGGTGGCGTCGGGAAGAGGACGTCAGGGCTGGAGGCAGACCTGGGAGTCTGAGGCACTGATTGTGTATGAAACAGTGGCCTAATGGAGTAGGAGCAGGAGGCTCTGTGTTGGGGTCTGGGAGCAGGAGGTTCCTAGCAGTGAGGACAACAGGATGAACTTGGTGAACCTGAGACTCTGAAGGTAAAGGGCCCAGAAGTAATGGAATGCAGAGTCATGTATCCTGTTACTCCGATGAGGGGGTCAGTGTGATCAACACTCTTGGAGGAAAGTGTGTGTAACATAAAGTAAAGAAACACAAAAGAGCTTTTTAAGGGGCATGACAAGGGAGATTGAGAGCCTGTCCATGCCCAATGCAGTGTCTACTACCCCCATGGCACCACACACCACTAACAAAGAGCACTAAAAATTAGTTTTTCTCCACACCACTTTCTCCCAGGCTGCTCTTTGTCTCATCCATAACCTTCTAAATCCAGCTGTCTTCCTCACATAATGGCTCCACAATCTCTCTGTAGTTCAGTTTCTTCAGTGTTCAACACAACCTATCAAACAGCTTCATTACTAAGGACTACATTCTCCACAGCTTGACTGCATGTGAAACTCCCCTGAATCCTCTGAAACATTTTGAGAGAAAGTGTGTCAGGCTTGGTTTCACATTTGCCACAGTCCCCAGGTTCCGTAGCATAACAGAATGTCAAAGTTGGAAGAAAGAGCTCCAGTGGGTCTCAGAGAAATGGCTGAGACTTTAACATGCTATGAAGCACCCCTGCTTCAGCAGAATCAGAAACCCACTGATATGAGCAATCTGCTGCAATCAGCAATATGCTGCATGAGATGAGGGAATAGATGAGGGAGATGATACTTGCTATCAACACCATCACAGTGTGCCCCCCTCTTCAACCGTTTGCACAATCTCCTCCAATTCTCTATCCCTGCCTTCCACTAGTGGACCAAAACACTCAGAGTCATGGATTTGCCACTCTCCTCCTTACTCTGGCAATCCAGATGGCTGTGACGGCTTCCTGACTCAATGCACAATATTGTTTACCATGCAACTGTCCTCATTTCCCATTGAAGACCTGCAAAGCACTAGCATGGGTCTCAGCTCTGCGAGGCTCTGAAGGGCTTAAGGATCTAATGACAGGCAGGGATATTTAGATGGGGATTATTAGGAGGCCATGATTGGGAAAGACTGTAGGAATTATTCTTAATTCCTTGTCTGCTAAGTCTTTTAAAATTTTAAACACTTGTGTCTTGTAACTTTCCACTCCAACGGTTGTGAAAGTATGTAGTTCTGCTTTTGTCTATATATAGTATGCTGAATTGTCAACATATGTTATGTTGCAAGGTATAACTGCCATATGTTCCTGGCAGAGTTATAGAAACAATGAGGAACTTGCTTGACTGCTCTTCATGTGCATGGCTAATGTCTAATCCCTTTTATGGACATAGTTTACAGCAAGACATATGTAATCCATCCATTGCAGGTGTAGCGGCGAGGCTTATTAATAAGGCAGAATTAAGTGTTTCTGAGCTTCCCAAATGAGGCCCCATTTCTCTGTTCATCTCTGTGGTGCAGCCACAGAGAGACCATTAGTGCAGGGTGATTTAAGGTCCTAGGACAGCTCCCAAAGGGGGATGCACTTAGCTAAGCCTGGCTATCATGATCAATGGTCATCCATTGGCGCCTATCTGTCTAGGGAGTGCCAGTTGGACATCTGGACTGCATTACTAAGTGTCAGGAGTAAGTTACTCATATCTCACCTTGATCAACCAATCAGGGACTGGTAGGGATGAGTAACCCACGTGGGACTCTGATACCCATGGAACTTTCAGCCAATCAATGAGCTGAAGTTCCTCCAGGTAAAAACAGGCAACACAGAGCGCCTGTGAGATTCAACAAGATTCAGAAGGGATTCTGGAGAGGATTCTGTGGACTGTTCTAAAGGGAATTCAAAGGAGAATTCCAGGGCAGGACGGCCCAGGAGCAGAAGGCTCCCAAGGGCAGGACATTCTCGCAGCGCACCTCCTGACCATCCTGAGACTCAGCCCGGACAACCACGGAACGGCCAGTGTGTCCAAGTGCCAGAACTTTCCTTTGTTCTAAGAGTCTAGAGTGGAGGTTGCCAGAGAGTAACCGGCAGCAGGCCTCGTGAACAGGTCGGAACTGTGGACAGCTGAATCACTATTCAGAACTGGCTCTTCATCAGGAACGAACCGGTCCTCTTCCTGACTTGCTGGGACCCACAGTCATCTTTTCTCCTGTGCACAAACTTTGCTAGTTAAAGCCAACAGTGAGTATCAGCAGCGCACCGTCGCAAGCCGCACAGCACAGCCTTGCACGGAGCCAGAGAGCGCGGATTGGACAGCAACAGCCTGCAACTGTTTCTTTGTGCCCGCAGGAGATCTGAATCCCCAGAGATTGGATGAGTATTCAACTTCACTGCATTACAGCTCGATAATTCAATTGTTATCCCAACCAGTTGATATCAATTTAATTCCTAAGAGTTATGTACTTGTTTTGAGTATCTAATGTAGAAGTTGTAACCAAGTTCACTTTACGAAACGGTCTTAATGAATGATATACTGAACGTATGTCCTCTTGATATGTGTAACTCTTTGTAACTGACCGAATATACCTTTTGTATTCTGATAACCCTCTCGATAAGATCTGTTAGGCTTATATGCATATTCTATGTATTAATAAATGTATCCTCGTGTATTAGTACCTGTGTGTGTGCGTTGTTTGAGTTATGTCGCATGGTTGGATTCTAAAGCCATCAAAAGAATCAACTTTGTGATTTACTGCTACAATTAATAATTGTCTCAGTAAATGCCCAAACCCTACAGAACTGGTGCCTTCAGAGATCCCCTATGATTACATATTTGGCGTCCCTGAACCGGTGTTCCCTACATTATTTGGCATCCCTGGGTGGGCGTGGCAAGACTGAAATGAGTCAACCAAGCGGAATAATTCAATATAAAACGCTGCGGGTTTCATACACGACAATACAGTGTGCTGAAAGCCGAAAGAAAAAAAAGTTCCCCTTGCTCTTTAAGCAGTGCTTGATTGTTTTGTGATCTTTTGCGATCTACCGGGTTGATTGCATACTTGATCTTGTGGTTTTCTGTGGTAAAACTGTGATTTCGTACTTAAAAGTAATACTCTTTAAGTTAACGATGGTTGCTAAAAGGTCTGAATTTGAGTCGCTATTAAGCACTCTCTCTAGCAGCGACAGGTCTGACCACAATCTCTTCCATATCTCCGTCAGTGGAGAAGCTAGGAGAATAAATCTCCATTCTCTGAGAGAGCTAGCGAAGGACATAGAAAGATTTGACCCCGCAGTGTCAGAGAGTATTATCGAGAGTTATATTCAAGACCTCAGGTATACCCTGCAGTACCTGCCAAACGCCACAGAACAGGAGAAAGTGTTTCTGGTCAGGAAAACTACCAGCAGAGCTGTACATGAGTGGATGGCTAGGCAGATGAAAGAAGTCTGTAATGACTTTGAGCAGCTATGTCAAGCACTTATCGAAGAATACAGTGCGTTTATTGACCCGACTGCCGCGATAGCCGCTGCCCTTAACATTAAGCACGAGAGAGCAGAGTCCCCTCGCGAATATTACGAGAGACTTAGACGAACTTATTTTGCAGGGCGAAATGATGAGGGTTGCGAAGAGACCACACATTTCAAGGGTTTATTCATTGCGAATCTCCCGTCAGTCAGAAAGATGATCTTAATGCATACAGATGCTCGCTCTGAGCAAAAAGCTGTTAAAGCGACTGTGTTCGCCGTCAGAGCCAGCAGGGTGAATTCCACACTGCTCGAAGGAGCACAGGCTCCTGAGCTGGCTAAGCCCCGTTCCAAAACAGGCACACAGGACCGCACCCAGCATCCTAAGTGCCATGAGAACACCGGGGCAGGGAAAGGGCTAGATAAAGCTGAACAAAAGGATTCAGTAGCCGCCAGCCTGGCCAGGCTTGAACAAGCTTTATTAGGACAGGGACAACCGCTCCCCAAGGCTGCCGGAAGCGTGAATGAGTAGATACTCTCCACTGGAGGAGGCGGAGACCCGCCCCCTCTCCCTCCCTCAGTCTATCTGATTGAGCAGAAGGGTTCCTGCCTGGATGAGGTCAGTCATTCCCAAGCGAGTGCTGACTCCACCCCTGAAGTCACAGAGCAGAAAGTAAAACACAAAGGAAAAGCAGGAAGCTTTTACCTGAAGGCTGCCATGGGAGATGTCTTACACAGTGAGACACTGATTGACAATGAAGTTGAAAGTTGTTTGATGTCACACTGCAAGCTCAAACGGGTTGAAAAAGAAAAGGGCATGCGACTCAGAGAGGAACCTTTGGTTGATCACAAGAAAGGCAAAGTGTGGAAACAGGTCAAGGCTCCTAAGCCTTCTGTACAGAAGGAAAGGGGGGCCAAGAGGCAGACTGTGCTCACACAGTGCCCACCGAACACAGAAGCCCATGCGGAGATTCCTTCTGTTCCCTCTGGACAAGAAATAAAAATATTTTCTTGTTCCCCGAATATACAGGGAAGTCGTGCCCCGGCCAAGGTCCCAACAGCCTCCATGCCACAGGAGCAGTGCTCCAAGCAGCCGCCTGATCCACCAGGTAAAGCACACACCTGTTACATCCCTAAAGAGGAGCAGATCTCCCCACCTGGCGATGAAAAGGAGCTTTCCCTGTGCAGCCTGGCACCCAAGAGGGGTCAGAACCACCACCCTGCAGTGGTGGAAGGGATCCAGATGGCAGGAGAGCAGGTCGGTGATGTAGCCCTCACCCTTAGCCCTGACAGGTCCTCTATTAGTGAGGATCTGCTTGAGCAGCTGTCACAGGGCCACCACCAGGTGCCCCTGGTGCAACATTCACAGGTTAGTCAGGAGGTCCAGCTGGACGCTGAGACTACTGTGCTGTGGACACACCTGATCCCAGATGCCGATTCCCTCTGCTGTTACCCAGGGAACCTGCAGTCAGGTAACATTATTTCTCACAACTATCAGGTAGTGAGTGAGACTGACCTGATTGTTCCTTCCTCAACGGCAGGATTGCCAACACACCCAGTCCCCCAGAAGGGACAGGGAATGAAAGCAGAGCCGGTTTTCTTACAGCCACCAGCTCAGTCTGTCAGTCTGAGTCTGACCAACAGTGGTTCAGCCAGACTGAAGCTGGATGGTCAAGTCACCCGCCTGCTAGTGCAGGACATCGCAAAATGGGGTGTCAGAATCCCCGCCTGCACTGACATGGGCCTGGTGAGTGATAGTAAGTTCAAAGACAGTGAACTAGCTATCCCAGTGCTGGGGCAGCTCCCTGAACCCCTAGCGAGGGAAAGGTGGAGCGAGCAGGTGTCCTACACCCACGCCCAGCAAACGATTGTAAACATGCAAATAGAGGGATTCCTCAATCAGGAAGTGTGCAGGGTGGACCTGAACAGTGAGAATAGGGTAACAATCCCAGATCACTCAGGTGCTCCAGATGACCACTCAGCCGAGGGTCAGGCATGCTCCACCGCTGCACCACCCCCTGCAGGGTTACTAGAGCACAGGCATGAACAAATCGAAAAAGCAGAGACCCTGGAAAAGGAGGAGCAGCATCAGCCGCTGCGTCAGATCTCCCCAGATTTCCAGGATGTTGGTGCCCAAGATGCCACAGGGCATACTGAGGAAGACACCATGTACATGCTGCGCCAGCTTAGAAAGGCAACAGTCACTCAGAAGGAGATGACTGGGATCAGCCACCCAAAAAGACTTTTGGGAGGACTGATTGCTGCCGCCACTGTTGCACGTTTGCTTTTTCTGGTAGGTTTGTGTGCTACTGGCACTCTCACCCTGACTGCCCCAAGAAGGCAGGTGTCAGAGATGCCAGAGTGTAGTGACAGACTGTATCAACAGCAGCAAAAGTTGGAAAGCTTAGGGAAAACCCTACAGGCAACTTCCTATGCAACAGGGTTAAACCTTATTCCCCAACCAGTGGACATGATTGTTGGTGTTATACAGTGGGTTTATGCTTGTGTGCAACAGGCCAGAATGTTGACACAAGACCTGTTAAGGGAGCTTAGTGCCACTGTAACCAGTCTAACCACGGCACAAATCCCAACCAACTTGATTCCACTCTTCTCGGTAGAGGAGTATTGGACATTAACCCCATTGCTCATAGCTCACCCAGAAGGCAATCCAAGATTGAATTTGGTTCCAAATCTTGAGATGGGTATGGCTACCAAAGCTATCCATTGGCTGTGTCTAAACAATTCACCAATGAAGGGTGTAAAGCTACTAACGAGCAGAGGGAGGTTAATAAACCCCATGAAGAGCAGGTGGGAAGTAAATGGCTGGTCAGCACACCACATTTAACTGTCACCATGACTTATGACAGGCATGATACAGCTACCACAATGCAGCTACCTAACCAAATAGTTTTCCTGCAAGTTCCCGAGGAGGCCACAGTGCTCTTGAACTTAACACTGTACTGTCTAGAACCAGACAAACTTGAGGTCATGGATGCCTTCAGGTGCCACACTATTGAATTTAATAGAAATCCAAGAAACAGTAAGCCCTGAAGAGGTACAAGTAGTTAGTTTGCTTTAATGGAACAAACCTCCAAACCATTCTAAGAGATACCCAACACAGGTGTTGTGGTTTATCGGGGGGCTGGGAACAGGAACCGTTGTTATTGTAACACTACTGCCGGGTAGCTGGATCATGACTGACAGTGTACTCTGAATGCTGTACTCTTGCATCAAGATGTACTCTGGGTAGCATGAATGAGTCAAAAGTAGCATGTCAAAAGAAAGGAAGTGATTTCTCCCCAAATATCTACTACAGAGGTATCAGATATTGACAGTGAACTTCCTGATGTGTAATTCCTAGACTTAGATAATGTCTCCTTGTTTATACATACATGTTTATACATACTCCAGATGTTATTCACCCTGTTTGTATCCAATGCTGGTTCCGGTATGAATTCTCGAGGAGTAATGTGGACATTTAAGATTAATGTTCTAATGGCAAGGGACATCACTTAACTCTGTTTTGTTTTGAAGGCAGTAACGCTTTAGGACCTCGTGACCTTCAAAAAGGGGGGATATGTAGCGGAGAGGCTTATTAATAAGAAAGAATTAAGTGTTCTGAGCTTTCCCAAATGAGGCCCCATTTCTCTGTTCATCACTGTGGTGCAGCCACAGAGAAACTATTCCTGCAGGCTGATTTAAGGTTCCTTTGATAAGGTTTCCTAGGACAGCTCCCAAAGGGGGATGCACTTAGCTAAGCCTGGCTATCATGATCAATGGTCATCCACTGGCGCCTATCTGTCTAGGGAGTGCCCGATGGACATCTGGACTGCATTCCTAAGTGTCAGGAGTAAGTGACTCATATCTCACCTTGATCAACCAATCAGGGACTGGTAGGGACAAGTAACCCACGTGGGACTCTGATGCCCATGGAACTTTCAGCCAATTAACGAGCTGAAGTTCCTCCAGGTAAAAACAGGCAACACAGAGATTTAAGAGATTCAGAGGAGATTCAGTGGAGAATTCTGTGGACCGTTCTAAAGGGAATTCAAAGGAGAATTCCAGGGCAGGATGGCCCAGGAGCAGAAGGCTCCCAAGGGCAGGACATTCTCACAGCGCGCCTCCCGACCATCCTGAGACTCAGCCCGGACAACCATGGAACGGCCAGTGTGTCCAAGTGCCAGAACTTTCCTTTGTTCTAAGAGTCTAGAGCGGAGGTTGCCAGAGAGTAACCAGAGGATCCACCCGAGGTTAGCACCAGCAGAAGGCCTCGTGAACAGGTCAGAACTGTGGACAGCTGAATCACTATTCAGAACTAGCTCTTCATCAGGAACGAACCGGTCCTCTTCCTGACTTGCTGGGACTCACAGTCATCTTTTCTCCTGTGCACAAACTTTGCTAGTTAAAGCCAACACTAACTAGCCGGTCAGTGAGCATCAGCAGCGCACCGTCGCAAGCCGAACAGCACAGCCTGGCACCGAGCCAGAGAGCGCGGATTGGACAGCAACAGCCTGCAACTGTTTCTTTGTGCCCGCAGGAGATCTGAATCCCCAGAGATTGGATGAGTATTCAACTTCAATGCATTACAGCTCGAGAATTCAATTGTTATCCCAACCAGTTGATATCAATTTAATTCCTAAGAGTTATGTACTTGTTTTGAGTATCTAATGTAGAAGATCTGTTAGGTTTACATGCATATTCTATGTATTAATAAATGTATCCTCGTGTATTAGTACCTGTGTGTGTGCGTTGTTTGAGTTATGTCGCATGGTTGGATTCTAAAGCCATCAAACTAATCAATTTTGTGATTTACTGCTACAATTAATAATTTTCCCAGTAAATGCCCAAACCCTACAGAACTGGTGCCTTCAGAGAGCACACTACATTACATTTTGGTTATGGCAACATTACAAAACCTTACAGCATACACAGATTTCTAAACTGATCAGGATCATTATCTTTGTCTTATCCATAATAATGTTCACCGGTCTGTCCAGCAAATTAATAATAAACTTTATTTTATATAGCATTTTAAATGAATAAGTAATTAGATTGCTCATAAACTTAATTGCTTTTTCTACATAAACCCAGCGTGATTGCTCTCTGAAAATGCTTTTTCTTTATATTTAGGCTCAGATTTCAACTATAGATCGTATTATTATAAACTTTTTTTTAAAGGGGATGAGAAGAGTGACAAACTAGAATACAGTACTTTAAAACATTAATAAAATAATAATAATAATAAAAACAATAATAAAAAACATTGCCACACCCGGACCGTTAAACCAACGCATTAGCACGTCAAAGCCCATTGAGGAGCTGGGCGCAATAACTGTTTTGTCCCTTGATTTACTGATCTGCATTAATTACAGAAATTGAGTTCCTGCTCTTTGTAGACGACCTGGTCCTGCCGTCGCCCACAAAACAGGGGCTGCGGCAGAACCTGGCACTGCTGGAGCAGCACTGTCAGACCTGAGCGCTGACAGTCAATCTGGACAAGACCAGAGTTATGGTTTTCCAGAAAAAAAGCCAGACCTCCAGTAGTCTTCCTGAAATCGTCGGATTATGAATGAATAAAAGCATCTTATTAAAAACACGTTTGCGTTTGTTTGGGAGCTATATTATGTATTTTTCATATGTAAGATATAATGATGTGTTCCCGCTTACACATCGCACAACTTTAAAAGCTAGAAAAACAGGTTTCGATTCACATTATCTGGTGAGCCTGGTTTGTCAAAGGACAGCACAAAAAAAACAGACATTGTGTGGTACAGAACGGAGCTCAGTCAATTCAAACAAGTTCAGTTTAAAAAAAACTGCAATGGACATAAAAACTCCCTTGCTTTTAACAGAGCGTTTCATAATTGCCAACTACGAAATGTATTTAAACTGTGACACTTATCATTCAACCAGAGCTCGAAATATCACAATGATCCTCTAGAGCACAGCAAAGACTGTATTAAAAGTATACTAGTGACAAACCAGTATACTTTAGATATTTTTTTCTGAACCGGGGAAAATCTGATCATGTTTCTCTATAACAATAATAAAAACATTATTTTACATATCACCTTTATGTGATATCACCTTAAGGACAGTACATACAAGGGTTAATTGCACAATGGACCGCGCAAAGAAATTTAACATAGTCTTCTTTAAGTGTGAGGGTAGGAGTGGATCGCAGCAGGCATAATCGGCAAATTAGGAAAACAAAGAACAGGACAGGCGAGACGTTTATCCAGAGAGCGAGTGATCAGAAAAAGGAACAACTGTTACGCCCAGGTTTTACGCTCTCTCTCTGCTGAGTAAATAAAAGCATTTTATTAAAAACGCGTTTGCGTTTGTCTGGGTATTTACTTTGTAATCGGTGGTTTACATCTACAGTATTGTTTTGAGATGCCACTTTTAAAGGTGATATGTAAAATAAAGTTTTTTATTATTGTTATAGAGAAACATGATCAGATTTTCCCTGGTTCAGAAAAAAGACGATTAAAATCTGTGATCTTTCCACTTGTATGTCATTGGAAAATACAAGGAGTTTCTGCTTTGTGTAAGGATGGTATCAAAAAGTAATCTAAGTGGTAAGAAAGCTGTGCTCCCCAAAGCGCTTTACAGGATAAAAACAATAACAGCAATAGTGGCTGGGCAAACGATTTTTTTAAAGAAATACAAAATGAGATATAATGATGTGTTCCGGCTAAGACATTAACGAGGACAACCCCCCTCTCTGCGGGAGTGCTGGCTGTGACAAATTAAACCGGTTTCACAGGTATTTTCAAAGTAGAAGGGGGCGAGATTTCCAGCTTAATTTTCGTGTTAAATAATTTTTTAAAATTCAAATTCATTCTATACAGCAATCGCATATTTGGGTACCGTTTCATAAAACTTTCATGCTTAAAATGTTTAGGGAGAAATGGGAGACTGATAATGGAATGGAATGGAATGAATGATAAGTGTCGCAGTTTAAATATTTTTTGTAGTTAGAAATTATGAAACGATCTGTTAAAACCAAGAGAGTTTTTATGTCCGTTGCAGTAAAAGAAAATGCCTGACAAAGTAGGGCTTGGACAGATTGCAAGTGCATTTTTGCAATTTACGTTGCATTGTCCAATGTGCTGCTGTAATACAGTTTAAAATACACTAAGTCTAAACTGTATCAGCTTTATTTATGGGTTGCAATTTAGAAAGTCAAAAAACGCACTCAAAATGCAATTTAGAGCTTTCTGGCAAGAGGAGACACCCAAATTATAATGTAACATGCCACTGTTTGTGCATGAACAAAGTATACTGCTATTTTCCTTAGATACACGATTAAAAAAATAAATTTTTTGAATCCCATTCCATAAGAATCAGCACTTTTATATATCGCCTTTAAAGGTGGCTTCTCAAAACGCTTTACAGGATAAAAACAACAATAACAGCAACAACAACAATATTGTATTTCATTGCACTTCGAAAACCAAGTAATAACTTAACTATTTGTGCAAACGTTTTATGATATGTCGCTGTTGTGAATGTCTGTGGAGTGTATCTTATTTGCATGTCTATCCTTCAATTCAATTCAATTCAAGGTGCTTTATTAGCATGACAGAGGGGTACAATTGGTGTTGGATATTTACTTTGCTTTGAGATTCCACTTTTAAAGGTGATCAAGGCTTTAACTTGCTTAAATCCGCAATGTATTTAAAAAATAAAAACGATTACTTTTTACATACGGAAATGTTTGTTAAAAAAAAAAGGTCATGGTCCCACAGTGGGATTCGATCATAGACCTTGTGACATGGGAGTCAGGAACCTAACCCACAGCGCCACCGGCAAGCTCGCATGAAGAGTGCTGAAAAAGCACTACAGAAACATTATCAACATACAATGTACAGCATGTACTATTCTTGTGTTGCGGTACATGAATATAATTATATCATTATTAATTTCTTTAGATACGCGATTCCATATTATATTCCCTTTTAATCAAATTCTAAAAGTATGCTTGTTGACTCCGGTGTCACGTTAGTTAAAGACTTCGATGCTTAAAATGTTTAGGGAGAAATGGAATACTGGTGTGTATGTTTTCTTTAAAGTACCGAGACCAGCCATATACTGTATGTTTAAGTTCCAAAATTAATATTGTTTATGGCCTTCACACGCGTTGCAGTATGCTCCTATTCCTTTTATGCTCAGGCACTACGATTTCCCTTCAGTGGTAAAATTCCATATAAAAATTCAATAATTAAACGGGCACAGTAAAGACATTTACTGTAAATCTTTCTACGACAGACCAACGGGCCACAAGTGCCCCTGTCGGTCAACCAATCACGTACCGCGGTACCGCGCGTCATCGTGCGTCACAATGCGGGACGCCGTAGCCAATTACCTCTGGTACGTATGTGTACCGCGCACTTTGAATGGCTGTATCATGCAAAACTATAATGAAGTTAATTTCAGTACAATGGCTTCCTCACAGTACCTAATTTATATGTGAGAATAATGCATATACCTGGCTCCCAACAAAATGGAACTGGAGCTGTTATCTGGGTTTTGTGGCTCCTCACGTCCAGATTCAGACCCATTGCCCATTTTCATCTGACCACTCAAGGATATCCCCTCAGGCCATTACATAGACAGAACTCTTCTTTGCCATAGCTTTCCCCATGTATGGCACAGCAAAGTTATCGGTAGAAGTCATCAATAAGGCAGCTTAATTAGAGAAATCTCCTAATAACACGTCAGCTAGTCTTGAAATGATTAACGATGAAATGGTAGCCTTGCGAACTGTGGCCATGCAGAATAGACTAGCCTAAGACTATGTATTACCTGCTCAAGGGGGGGCATGTGCAGTGATCGGAGCAGAGTGCTGTACATATCCCCACCAATTCTGAGCATATCACAGACTTGGCACAGCATATCTATGATGAGGGACAGGAATACCATAATTATAATCTGAATGATTGGGGAATTGGCAAATGGCTTCATTCTCTTTTTGAGTCTTGGGGAGGCACACTTGTACATCACTCGTTTCTAAAGTAAAAACAAAAGGAAAGGAAATCTATTGATGCTTACGTGCAGAGAATAGTGGCTTATGCTATATTTTATAAGGGGAGACTGACGGAATTATTCTTAATTCCTTGTTTTTTTACATTTGAAACATTTATGTCTTGTAACTTTCCACTCCAACGGTTGTGAAAGTATGTAGTTCTGCTTTTGTCTATATATCCTGAACTGTCAACATATGTTATGTTGCAAGGCATAACTGCCATATGTTCCTGGCAGAGTTACAAAAACAATGAGGAACTTGACTGCTGAGTTTGACTGAGTTTGACTGCTCTTCAAGTGCACAGCTAATGTCTAATTCCTTTTATGAACATTGTTTACAGCAAAGCATATGTTATCCATCCATTGTTGGAGTAACCATTTAACTTGTTTTACTGTATAAAAAGACCACACTTTGTAATACTTCTTTGAGTCCTGATTGACAAAGTTTGGCTCCCACATGCAAATGCAATAAAGGTATATCTGTCTGAATGTTCACCAGAGTTGCTGCCTTTTACCTGATACTACAGGGCTCATGGGAATTTTGGACAGGACGCAGGGGTTACACCCCTATTATTTTCGATTAACGCCTCGGGATTTTTCATGATCACAGAGAGTCAGGACCTCAGTTTTACATCACATCTGAAGGACGGTACCTCTTTACAGTATAGTGTCCCCCTCACTGTATTGAGGCATTAGAACTCACATAGACTGCATGCTGGCCCCACTAACACCTCTTCCAGCAGCAACCCAAGAGGTTAGCCTACTGAGCGGGATGACAACATCTCCTTGCCTTTCACAATGGCCATACTACCTGCAAGTCTGGCTAAGGGGAACCTTCACTGACTGGGAAATTTCCTTGACCTTGCAACATTCAGGCATCTGTTTACTTCCTTGCTTACCTCCACTACCTATTCAGGAGCTATATATTTCCTCTCTGGGATCTGGTCTAGTTCAGTTCAAGACCCAACCCATAACCCCGGCCATGGGGGTGTTACAGCATGAGCAGTTTGAACTTTTCTGTATAACTTTGCCTCTCCGCCCTCTGGTCTTTGGATATCCCTGGCTGTCACAAGCTGATCATAACCTACACCTGGACTGGACTACCAGACACCTCAATGCCTGGATCCCAAAATATCAGGAAACCTGCCTGCAAAACCTGAAACTTCTGGAATGCCTGTCCCTGACCCTGGCTAGTTTACCAGACTAATGCAAAAAGTTTGGAGATATTTTCTCCAAGGCACAAAGTTTACTGTTGCACCAACCCTATGATTGTCACTTTAATCTCCTTCCAGTGATGATGCCTCCAAAAGGCAGCTTGTTTGCTTTCTCCATACCAGAAACCAAAATAATGAAAGGACATGTTGAAGAACACATTTGAACCTTGTCACCCACAGGGTTGTTTTTTTTGTGGCCAAGAAAGATGAATGTATAATACCAGTCCAAATAAGATCATGAAGAAAAATCGGTACACTCTCCCACTTATTTCCTCACTCTTAAAGATAGCTGGCCAAGAAACAGTTTTCACTAAAATCATCCTAGAGATCCAGCTATTCAGAATGCAAAATGGATAGTGCAGAAGATCACAGTATACACATTGCACACCAACCCACCACACATTTGGAAGGGTTGGAAGCATTTGTGCTGTTGCCAGAAAACATTTGGTTTCGAATCCTGGTCAATGCTATCTAATTATAGAATTTAAGTTGTATGATGTTTAGACGTGTATTAATTTTATTCTATATATATACCAAAAATAGCTTATTATTATAGCTTGTTGTTAATGCAATGTGCTTTTTCAGGTTTACATCTGCATTAAAATAATCTATATTTTGTCTTAATGAAAATTTCAGCAACAAGTAATAAGAAAACACTTTAAATTTTGATTATAAAATATATTTCACACACTGTACTATAGTGGCTTTAAAACCCTACAGTACCATACTGTATTTACTGTGTATACTATATATTTATATACCAGTTACATAATACTCCAGTTGATTACTGCTCAGTACCATATGATGCGCAGTACTACACAATCTAAAGACATCCTGGGAGCTTAAATTATGAGGGAAGAATGGTTATTTCTATCTAGCCTGTAACTAGATAACAAATTATCTAAATGTTGAAACTGTTAAATGATGGAGAAGACAGACATGTTACACCTTTCAATGAGCCAGTTACTCACTCTGTTGTTTATTAATATACTGCCGAGATACAGATGGTTTTGTTATGTGAATCTTGTTCATACGCTTGTTATGGTTTTAGAACAATGTGCTCACTTATTAAACTCTGAGATCCTATCTGATTTGACTTTCTTTTCTTTTCATTTGGCTGAAAGAGAAAAAGATGTAGTTTTATCAGACACTCTGAGTCAAACTTCTGTCATACAGTGATACAGACATGAGCAATGCCACCCCAATATAACAGTGTGCTTAGGGTTAGCATAGTTAAAAAACATGAACAAAGATTACATTTCTGATATGTCACATGTGATAATCACATGAAGTCATATCCACAGACAGGCCAAACCAATAGTGTAGAGAGCATATTATCTTAATATACTGTGTAACAAAGTTTGTACTGTACCAAAGTTTACCTTGGTCATAACACTCTACGTTACAAACTATGAGTATTTCACTGTCTATTGCAACAGCATCAACAGCAGAATGTATTTAAAACAAACATGTTTAAATGTTTCTAAAATAACCACAAGTGAAAGAATTAAAGAATTTGATCAAAAACATGCATAGGAATATAATTTTAGATGCTGTATACATGTAAAAAACCTAATTGAAATTTCTGGTTAAGGGCAACTTTAAATTATCTTTCTATTTACAAGGAACTTTGAGATTGTTGGTCTGGAGGTTCTTTCATGTTTTTACTTAATATTCAGAAATGAGAATATACCTTACAGCTTATTTTATTGTTAGAAAGAGTTTATTATGCTTAAGAAACAATTAGTTTAAAATAAACCCCGCACCCATTTGCCAGAGAATCCTACCACTCAGGCACTGATGTATTTAATGGAATATGTCACCACTTTCCCAAATTAACCACAACAAGTGGATGCAAGGGATGTTGATGCAGAAAATGTTTATGAAAAAGGTGGAATACTAATGTACCTTATTTTTTATTTTAGCTGTATACTGTTCCATCCATACCACTACATATGGTGTATTTACAGCCTTAT
Source organism: Lepisosteus oculatus (assembly GCF_040954835.1). Classification (NCBI taxonomy): domain Eukaryota; kingdom Metazoa; phylum Chordata; class Actinopteri; order Semionotiformes; family Lepisosteidae; genus Lepisosteus; species Lepisosteus oculatus. Next base: position 55,294,738 of record NC_090696.1, read on the forward strand.
TTTATTACTCACTTTGTTAAGGTGTAGGGGTGAAACCTACAGTATTGTGTTACATTTGTATGTATTTGAGAGACTTCAGAACTATTTGACTGATGTGTAAAAAATGTAACACAATGTGTGCTGTGGTGAAAAAGCTATTGAGCACAGAACATCTTTCCTTTATGTAGTTTATTCTTATCTGAGTATAAACAGAAAATACAGTTTCATAAATTAAAAAAAAGTTTCACAAATTAAATTGTGTTATTCTGCTTTATATGGTCAAGTATTTCATACATATATATAGATTTTGAATAGCAATTCTTGCATTATGAATTTGCTTACACTGGGGTTCCGCTTTCTTCAAGCCTATGTGTAATAACTATTACATATAGCATAAACTAAAAAAAAACTAAGGTTTCTAAAAATGCAACCAGGTACTAGATGTTGTTTGATAAAAGTTGTGACAATTTTCACAAACCGTGACCTTTAGAATGCCTGTGGTATGAAGGCCCTGTGTGTTTTGTTTGCAAAGTTGTTGACATCTGAAACATTGTCTCAAAAAAGTCATTTCAATAAGAAAGTGAAGGCTGTGAAAACACTGCCAAATCCCCCTGAGCAAAATACAAACAGTTTGAAATGATTATTTATTAATAATAAACTAATATTGTTAATAATGTTCAGATATGTTATTATATAGTTTCAGTGGTCTTTTTAATACCGCTTGAGTCAAGGTGAACGAGTCAAAGAAACTGATGCAGATGTTTACAAAGTGGAATATGGTACTACTACCAGCTATATAAATATATTATATTTAAATCCATAAATTTATATAATTCATGACGTCAGGAAACTATTTTAATTTTCAGCTGCCAAAATTTCTCAAGTTACATGACTCCATATTTATAATTCCTATTATGTGGATTTAAAAAAGTATTACAACTATTTTCACAACAAAAATGACAGCAAGTAAACAAAAAAGGTATAAAGCTGAGGTCGCTTATAGCCGCAAGGGTGGTAATGTGTCAGAATTCAAGCACAAGAGACGAGAGAGTGGGGACACACCCAAGGAGACCTGAGTAATTGAAGGTGTGGATTCTCCGGGAGAAAGGGAATCTGAAAAAAATAATTGATTACCGGCTGACAGGGCTTAATCAATCAGTAATGAAAGGGAAAATGGAAAGCTCTGAGACAGAACTGCCTGGCAGAGCAAGAAAGGCCCCAGTTAGTCAGCAAGAAAAGAAGCAAAGTGTAGTGACAAGGCTTATTGAAATACAAGAATTAAGTTTGCTGCTCCCTTGCCAGTCCCTCCCTCCTTCATCTCAGTGGTGCCTGATACAGAGAGGCCATTCCATTTGGTTCACAATTAAGGTGTTTTTCTAGCTGATAGAGTGTCCTGATAAGGAACAACTCTCAAGGCTGAGACACATGAACCACCCTAACAAATGGTCATCTCTGATGCCTTAAAGTCTGGGATATTCTGGGAGAGTCTCATCCCAAGTTTGTTTACAACCCTAAGGTCAGAGTGCATTGTTACTCATCCTTAGCCAATCAGGAACTGGTAGGGCAGGTTAAACCCACGTGGGTCTTGAATGCCCATGAAACTTTCAACCAATGAACAACCGTGGTTCCTCCAGCTAAAACAGGCAGCACAGAGTCCCTCAGGGAGCCTCAGGGACATTCTCGATTCAGCGCCTCCGGATATTCTCAGACTCAGCCCAGACAATCACGTATTGGCCAGTGTGTCCGAGTGTTCCTTTATTCTAAGAGTCGAGAACAGAGGTTGCCAGCACGTAACCAAAGGATCCACCTGGTTAGCCCAGCAGCAAGCCTCGTGAACCCACCGCAAAAGTTCACCTGATCAACAACTGAACTATGGTCTGAACTGTGGACAGCTGAATATCAGTATTCAGAACTAGCGCTTCATCAGGACCAAACCTTTCTTCTTCCTGTCTAAAAGAGTGTGACCTGCTTGGACCCGCAGTCACGTTTCTCCTGTGCACAAACTCTGCTAGAAAAGCCAGCACTAACTAGCCTGTCTTCAGAGAGCCTACTACTAAAGCATCTCAGCAGAAATCTCTTCCTCCTTCTCCCACCACGTCGCAAGCTGCAACAGCACTGCCTGACACGAGCCAGAGAGGGCCGATTGGACACAGCAACAAGCCTGCTGCTATTTCTTTGTCCGCAGGAGATCTGAATCCACACAGATTGGATGAGTATTCAACATTCTGCATTACAGCTCAAGAATTCAATTGTTACCTCAACCCCAGTTGATATCAATTTAATTCCTATGAGTGATGTACTTGTTTTTGAGTATCTAATGTAGAAGTTGTAATCCAAGTTCATTTACGAATGGTCTAAATGAATGATATACTGAATGTATGTTCCTCTTGGTATTTGTAACTCTTCATGATTGAATATATACCTTTTGTATTCTGCTACCCTCACAATAAGATCTGTTATGTTTATATGCACATTTTATGCATTAATAATGTATTCTCGTGTAATAGTATCCCTGTGTGCGCGTATTTGAGTTATTCCGAAAGTTTGACTCTAATAGCCATCAAAGAATCATTTTGTGACTTACTGCTACAATTAATAATTGTCCCAGTAAATGCACAAACCCCTACATTTATAGGTGCCTCGTGAGAGGATGCCTACTAAAGCAAAGTGCAATGTTTTAGGAGATGCCAGCTCCCTGCATTCCTTGTATCCAAAGAGAGAGGCTGACATTGCAAAGCGCCAGGCCCAAATTAGACTGCTCATTCCAGCCTGCCAACCAGAATCTGAGACCCTCAGCTCTGGAATGGAACCACCAAACCTCCAGAAGGAAAGGCGCCAGAAGGTTTAAGTAGACAGCCCTCCAACCAACCTGGGGTAAAGGCCAGCAAGCCCACAGGCTGATACACAGAACAGGAAAAAGGAAAACAGTCCCCTCAGAGCACAGCTGTCCGTTGACCTGGAGGTTTATCTGAGAAGAGGGGTCTCACCAAAAGGGGATTGCATGGGTTGAGCCCTGGGGTCCTGGATAACAGAAGCTGCCTCCTTGAAGAGGGACTGAACCACAGGAAAAGGAGGCCAGCAGAGATGAGTCCAGGGTTCCAGGTTTCCAGGATGGAGGCCAGGAGCCACTATACAGTTACAGTAGGAATTGGCTGTTGCAGTGCCGGAAAAATCCTTGAGTGGGGTTGAATCAAACTGGAACTGAAATACAGGGCAGCATGGAGAGAGCCCTGGGTTCCTGGACAACAAAAGCTGCCTCCTGAAAGTGGAAAAGAACCACTAGGAAGGGTGGCCAGCAGAGAGTCCAGGGTTTCAGGGCGGAGTCCAGGAACTGGGTATTGTGGTGCTGAGAAAATTCTGGAATGGATTTGAATCAAACTGGAACTGAGGTGCAAGTCTGTACGGGGAGAGCCCTTGGGTGCTGGACAAGAGAAGCTGCCTCCTGGGGTGGAAGTGTCCGGGGTGGATGACTGGAGCTGCCGCACGTTCAGGAGCTGCAGTGCTGAGTAAAATGCTGGAGTGGACCTGAGTCAAAATGGAGAGTCAGGGCAGACTGCCTCAGTGGTAATAAGGTGAGGGTGATCAGCGTAAAGCCCAGAAATCATAACCCTGGCAAATCAGCCCATCGACAGAATTGTGCAGCCTCAGCTATGGAGGTTTCAGAGGCTTCCTGTGCCAAGCTCCCAGGAAAAAAGGAGAACACTTGGGTATCTTGGTCCTGGAATGGCATCCTGTTGCCAAGCCTAGATTGAGAACAGGAATTCAACTTTGGAGTATAAGCCCGGTGTTGAGAACCAAAGACAGGGGTGCAGACAGGTTTAGAAATCCAGGGCGAGACAACAATTTGGAGAAGTTGCTGAGGCATCTGCCTGGGGAACTGGAGAACAGGAGTGGAGAAAGCAAAAGTGCAGACAGGATGGGGTGAAATTAAATAAAAATGAAGTGGAGAACACAGTAGTGCAAAGAAAGAGGGTGAAATGAACAATGACAAAGCCAGTTAAAGTGGCTTTTAATAGAAATAAATGGGAATTGAATAATTAATTACTAATTAATACAGATAAGTGAAGAAAGGTCTGGCTTGTGCAGCTAATCCCGAAAAACTATGAGCATTTGTGAAAATGTGATGGTTTCAACCACTAGCTGAGAGACACTGCAGGAACATGATCATGACAAAAGATTAAAACATGACAGCTTTTTATAAAGTATATAAACAAAATATAGTCAGAATAAGCATGTCAAAACTTTTCCAAAATAACCACAGTAATGGAATTGAAGCCTTTGATGTAGAAAATGTTTATGAAGAAGGTGGAATACCTTTGTTTGTTTTTTTTTTACATTAAGCTACCAATACCAGCCATATACAATATGTATAATATATTTACATTTCTTAATATCCTTTATAATATTCAGAGACATTATGCTTCTTATTTTTATTGTCAGCTACCAAAATTTCCCTTTAGTTACAAAAGTCCATATTAATTTTCCATATTATGTAGACTTAAAGATGATAAACAGTAGGGAAACAGATTAAATTATTTCATTAACATCTAATGCATCACACGTGCCAACTATAAATTGTCTTCGGCCAGTGAATCACATAACATATATCTCTGCCTTATAGGTGCCATGTTTTGAAGACATAATGCGCGTTCTGAGTGGCTGCATCTATACACAATCTGACTAAGGATACCAGAAGAAATGGAAGACACACAGGCCACTATGAGTACTACAGTATGTGATGCCCTTTGGGTTTTGTAACACCCCAGTGGTCTTTCAAATCTTCATCAATGATGACCTCTGGGATTTCCTGGATGGTTTCTTGGAGACTTACCTCAGGGAGAACATTCTCTTCACAAATTTAGAAATTTGCAAATTCCACACATCTGAAGTGGCCTTCCTGGGACACAAGCTCTCCTGGACAGGCATCCAAATGGACCTTAGGAAGGTTGTGGCAGTAAGGGACTGGCCCACTCCAGCTACATTCCAGCAAATCCACTGCTCCTTGGAGTTCACATTTTGCCATTGATGTTTAATTCAAAACTTCAGCACGACTGTGTCTCCAATCACTGACCTAAGAAGGGGCCCAATCAAGGCAAATTGACCCTCGAAGCAAAGCATGCCTTATAGGAGCTGAAGAAGTTTCACCACAACTCTGATACTCGCCATTCTGATGTCACATGACCATTTGAGCTGCAGGTGGACACCTCAGATGTCGGAGCGGGTGTAGTCCTCTCAGCATTTTAGAACGCCACCCAAACTTCACCCGTTCATATTTGTCCATCAGGCAGGCTGATGGTCCCTATCCGTCTCCCGATTCAATTTTCCATCATCTATCAAATGGGTCCAAAAAATGTTAAAGCCAACACTCTCCAGAATGTACAACATGAATGACGTGCCTGCTGATCCAGTCCCCATCATTCTGCCACACTGTATCATTGTGACAACTCTACTAGAGGTGAAACAGAAGTTCATTGAAGCTCAGAATACTGAGCCTCCCCCTAAAAATACTTTTCAAAACACAAAAATATGTGCCAGTACAAATCTGACAGGATGTCGTCAAATGGGACCACTCCTGCAAACGGGCAAAGGTTTCTCACCAAGCACACGCGGGGCACCTCTTCTCTTCATTTTTCTCTCAGTTCCTGATTGGCCGTAGCATCGTATTTCAACAGGCTTCATTACAGGCCTTCACTGCTCCTGAAGACACTCCATAATCCTTACTGTGGTCAATTGGTTTTCAAAAACAGCTCATTTTTCCAACAATTGAGACTCCCATCCAATTGGCAGACATGTTTGCAAAAGAGGTATACATCCATGGTCTCTGAGAATATGAGTTGACCTGTCCTCCGGATAAAACGCAGAATCAAACGACCAAACAGAATAGGTGAACCAGGATCTGGAGACCTACATTCACCTTTCTGCTTTTTAAGATGACTTGGCTCCACTACTTCTGTGGGCAGAGTTCTCAAGAAAATATACTCCTAAATACTTCCACAGGCAAATCATAGAATGCTCTAACTCAGGTCCAATGCAGGTTGCAATATTTGGTCCACTGGAGAGGATCAGAAAAACCTGGGTTCCCTTCCACCAATTCAATCACCAGCATCTGATCAACTTCTTTCACACGCATCATTTGTCGTGCTCACAAGGACCACCCAAGGACGATTGGGTAAGTGGAGGGACCTATTTTGCCCAGGGAGGCAGCAGTTCCAGTGTTGCCTCTAGCAGCCAGCATATTTACATGGGGTCTCAGCCTTCTTCCATCTCCAGGCAAACTCATGCAGGATGCTCAGTGCTCTGATGTTAAGCTAACGTACAGTACTACTGCTTAGTACCAGTGTCTTTGATTTGTTCGTCAGGGAATTTTTCTCTATATCATTTTCTTCTAGGGCTACTCTTTTTCTGCTCCACAACCTTCTAATTTTTACTGTCTTCCTCGCTTTATAGCTCACCAATCTCTCTGTAGGTTTGCCCAACAGGCTTCCATGTAGGGAGCCTAACGTATCAGATATCTTCACTACTAAAGCCTGCATTCTCCACATCTAGCCCCCATCTAAAACCTAGGTAAACCTCTTTCCCACAAGTTCCGAAGCATTTCTGAGTGCCTGTGTTTTGGCTTGCTATTCGCCCAGATGCTGAGGTTCCGTAGCATTACATGCACCATTCTAAATGTACATACTGTCCTTATTGGACTATGCTGATGATGTTAATAGAATGAAACAAAACTACTCAAAACCACTGCTGAAAACTAGACAGCTTTTTTATAAACTGATTCATGATCTTTAAGTGGGAAAACAACTTCCTATCATACTCATTTATTCATTTTCTGTAATATTTTAAAATGAAAAATTATGTACTTTAATGAAACTGATTTTTTCAACAACATAGCAGCTGTGTACAAGACAACATTCAAACTGTTGCTGCTAATGACTGTAGCTGCTGAGTAAACTGAAACTATAAGTCTTTGAATCTGAGAGTGGTTTCAGTTCTGTGACTAGATTGTTTTTAGCCTTGCACATGCTTTTGTTAACATTAACATAGCCTGATACGTTATTTATTATTGATATTTTTTTTCACTGTTTTGTCTTCTTTGAAAAATGTTTACAGTGCTCTTGGTCAAGTTGCCATCAGCATTTGTTTTCAATTATATTATCTGGTCAAATAAAGGGTTAGATTTACATTACTACTGCAGTAATGTAAATCTACTACTAATTTACATAATGAACAGAGATATTTTGCATATTATCCTTGCTACATCACTAATTTTAAATGTTCTACAAGAAATTAGCTATTTAATATGTTTTGTTATTTTTTTCTTTTGCATAAACAATACAGTTCTTTAGCTCTCACTAGTGATCATCCTTGCAGTTAAAAAAAATACAGTACCTGCAGGGACAGCATTTTGTCATCTATACAGACCACGAGCCATTGTTGGGTTCTTTAATTTATGCAAAACTGATGCCCTAATATCGTCTCCTCAAATGCTGTGATGGAGTCTGATGCTAGGAGCATATGAATACAAGCTGAGGTACAGGTGTGGCAGACATCTGACTAATGCTGATGCTTTGAGTCATCTTCCCTTGATAAATGAGTCATCAGAGGTTCTTTTGTGGGAAATGGTGCCGGATGGACCACTGTAGGCAAGACAAATTGCTGACATGACAGCAAAAGATCCAGTCTTGTCACGTGTTCTCCACTGAGCTCTGCATGGATGTCCAGCTGCAGTTAGTGACTGCTGATTCACAGTGTTTTTCCAGAGGCAGAGGGAACTCAATGTTCACAAGAGTTGCCATATGATAGTTCTTGGGTTGGCAAGAGATGGAGTTCTTAGGTTGCTACATGGAGCACATCCAGGGTTAGTGCACATGAAAGCTCTTGAAAGAAGTTATGTGTGGTGGCCTGGTCTGGACATTCAAATAGAGCGGGAAAGGGGCGTGCAAAATGTCAGCAAACACACCATGCACCACCAAAGGCACCTCTGCATCCCTGGGAGTACACCTGGACTTTGAAGGACCAGTGATGGGCAAGATGCTATTGGTCATAGTGGATGCCTACTCAAAGTGGCTAGGAGTCATTATAACATTATCCATCTCTTCAAAGGCTGTGACGAAGGCACTACATAGATTATTCGCAAAACATGGGGTACCAGAAACAATTATGTCGGTCTTTCACATCAGAGGAATTTAAGAAATGTATATGTCGCAATGCAATACATTATGTTACAGTTGCTCCTAACCACTCTGTGCCAAATGGGCGGGCAGAGAGAATGGTACAGATTAGAGTGGGGGTATAGCTTGCAGATTCCAACCATGTACAGGATAGGGTACATATCTGTATTTAAGGTGGGGGCTCAAAGTGGGTACCCCCTACAGTTGTAGAGGCAACAGGACCACTGTCATAATTAGCAGTGATGGCTGATGGTCACATTCATTGCCGCCATGTGGATCAAATGCAGGGATGGTCGCCGGTTGAGCCTGACAGCTCGCAGTCTCTGGTGGCGGGAGGCCTGGAGGTTACCTGACCACAGTTTCAGTTGTGCATGAGGGGTCAGATTTGTCCAGTCTTGAGGATTCAGGATGGACCGCCCTGTCCACTTTGACACACACTGTGTTCCTGTCCCTGTTTCACCGGCAATACACACCTAAACGGTGCCTGTGGTTGAAAGGCCTAGAGGCCCCCATCCAAGACATCAGCATCAGGCCTTTCTGCGGATGAAGAATTATGTGGACTAGGGACAAGGGGTGTGGTGTACTGTGGAACTGAAAATTAGCTAGGGGGGGTTAAGTTCTGAGGGGAGTAGTTTTCATAGCTTTCAGTTAGCTGTTCATTGGAAGCCATGCTGTTAAATAAAGAGTTCAGCATAATCCTAGAATGCCTACATGTTTTGAGGTAGATACAGATGCAGCAATTCAAAATGCAAGGTACAATCCTGTACCGCCCAAAATTACCCATAGTTCACTGCATTGTACCGCAGTACGTGATTTGGCTGGCCAAAATGGCCGATGGGGCACTCATGGTGCATTAGTCGTTAGTGAAATTATTTAATAATTTAATCTCTTTACTGTGCATGTTTTAATCCGCTTAGTATTGAATATTTATATTTAATTTTACAACTAAAGGGAAATTTTAGTAGCTGAGCATAAAAAGAGAGGAGCACAACACGTCTGAAGGTCATATATTAATTTAGGAACATAAACATATTATGTAAACTGTATATGGCTGGTATTGGTAGTTTAAATAAAAATACACACCAGTATTCCACTTTCTTCCTAAACATTTTAAGCATCAAAGTCTTTCATTCGGTTACATACTATGGTTACTTTAAGTGTTCCTTCTGACCATATTAAGTTTAAATACTTCGTAAAAAGTCATAATGTTCTAACATGTCCTGTGAATATTTACACTCATTATCGCAGTAAAAAAATGCATACTTTTTAGAATTTAGAATACAGAATATAATATGGAATTGCATATCTAAAGAAATTAATAACAATATAATTATATTATTATACTGTGTCTTTTAAACATTAATTAACGTTTTTAAAAATATGTGTGCTCTGGAATCAAGAAAATATTAGATAATTGCATAACTGTAAATTAGCATGCAATTGAAAGGAAACAAGTTACTACATACTACATTATTGTAGAACAATGAACCTTATCAAATGCACCCAAAAAGTGGGAAAAAGGGCTGATTTGCTGAATTACAAAGAGGCCTGTAATTCTAATTACAGAATTATGCTTATTATTCATATCAATATTTGTGAAAACATTAGTATAGACAATGCCCATTCATTATGCATTCTAGTGTGTCTGGCATTTTAATAACACCTTTGAACAATTCATGCCTATACTGACATTGTCACTGGGAGACTGTGAGTTCAAATTAATGACAGCATATTACTCTGTAACTCACAACTGGCAACCCACTTAAGCTAAGCAGGTGTGAGCCTGGTCAGTACCTGGATGGAGCTCTCCTGGGAAAAACTAAGGTTGCTGCTGGAAGAGGTGTTAGTGGGGCCAGCAGGGGGCGCTCTCCCTGCGGTCCATATGGGTCCTAATGTCCCAGTATGGTGACGGGGACACTATACTGTAAACAGGTAGGCCCCATAAAACTGAGGTCCTGACCCGCTGTGGTCATTAAAAATTCCAGGGCACTTCTCCAAAAGAGTAGAGGTGTAACCACAGCGTCCTGGCCAAATTTCCCATTGGCCCTTACCAATCATGGCATCCTAATAATCCCCATCTATGAATTGGATTCATTACTCTGTTCTCCTCCCCACTGATAGCTGATGTGTGCAAGCGTTCTGGTGCAGTATGGCTGCTGTCGCATCATCCCGGTGGATGTTGCACATTGGTGGTGGAGGGGAGTCCCCATTACCTGTAAAGAGCTTTGAATGGAGTGTCCAGAAAAGTGCTATATAAGTGTAAGCAATTATTATTATTAAAAATTATAATAATAATAATAATAATAATTATTATTATTATTATTATAAATTCCATGTGAAAATACCACTGTGATATCCTTGAGCAAGGTACTATACTTGATTTGCTCCAATAAAATGCTCTGTTCTACAAATGGATGCAAATGTAAGCCTCTTTGGATAAAAGCATTTGTCAAATGTTATTAGTTGCATATATTGGTATTGTGTAATTTTAACATAATTACAGTATATCAAAACGTATTTTCACTATACAACCATATAAATATATATAATTACCATGCACTTTAAATGATATTGTTCTTTTATGTATTTACATTTTTTCTTTTGATTTTGACAAATTCACCTCCACAAAAATTAAATTTCTTGAATCAAAAAAATACTAATTTACTTACTAGAATATTTTGATTATAGTTTGAAATTACATTTGAAAATATAGAAATATGGAAAATATAAGTATGAGCAATTCATTTTATAGTTCATACAGATTTTTGTAACCATGATATTGTAAGTGATTTTGATTTTCAAAGCAATATGTAATTGCATATCACAATCAATATCAATATCTCAATAGGCTCCAAGTGAAAATAACTCAGACAAAAGTACAAAAGCATTTTTGCTATTTTGTTCTCCACTTTATACAATGTATTCATTTATGTGGATTTAAAAAATCACAGGAAAGTGGAAGAAGACTTTTCAATAGGTAGGACCACATTGCAATTTGGCCTTATTTTCTCCACATACAGTCCATAGAGTTCCATTAAAACTCATACAAATGTTCATAACTGTGTTTTCAGATCTAACTGTGGAGTACATACTGTAGTACTTTATGTGAATACAGCTTTGGTAAAAGAATACTAAATAGCCCTTGAAATAACAAATGCATAATCAAAATATATACCTACGTACAAAATATTTTTCAATGTACTCACCAACCAGAATCACTTTGTATCCATAACCATTTGATAGCTTTACTTACCTGTACTAGATTTAATAGTCTCTTTTCCAACAGTTTGACCAAGCAAATCATATTGGTTTAATCGGGAACCATCTTCTGCAACCACCACTGATTCTGATGCATTTCGAGTCCAAATATATGTTACTTCTGTGATTGTGTATGCATCTGTAAAGCACATAAATACAAAAGAAGAGAAAGTAAATAATGGATGCAAAGATTAAGCAGAACTATATAGAATTTGTACTCTGAAATCATTGTTAGTCCTTTTACTCTCAGTAACATTAAGCTTATTTACTGTAATGCATACTTTTTCTACTTTTTGGCCTCTGGCTTCTTAAATGCCTAATTCCAAAAACAGGTATTCCAAAAAGATTCACCAGCTAAAACATTTCAAATGTTTATACATGACTTGCCACCATACATCATCTAATTAGACAATGCATACCTGCTGGCAGATAAAGATTTTGTAACAAACAGTTCTTTCCGGACCCTATGTGGACGACACAATCTGAAGAAGTGGGGAAACACTAGGAAAACGTCATGCAGGAATACGGGGCTGAAAACAGGGGGGCGTGTCCAAAGTGCGCTGGTGCACATGGGAGGTGTGGCCGAGGCAAACAATCCAAAAGTAATCCATTGAGGGAATCCAAAAACACAAGAATAAGTCCATAGCCAGGTGATCAATCCAAACAAGGAATTAAAAACACGAACCGGGTCAGAACCGGAGGACAAGGAACAGGAATAGAGGATAAAACCTTAACGGGACCAGGCGCTTCCAGGTCCCGGAGTCGCACGGTGCGGAAACCAGATGCAGAGCCAGGATGAGCATCAGCGCCTGGCTTTTAAGGTGGGCTGGGAAAAGGGATCAGGTGCACAGAATTAAGTCTAAAGTGAAGGGCTGGAGCACCCTTAAGGAGGGGGGACTATAATCGTGACAGATTTGAATTTAGCAAGCCATACGCTGACAACATATTATTACTTTATAATAAAATGTGCAAGTCAGTTATGTTGATACACTGATAACAGATGACAGGATGTAGTAATTAAAATTTTGACAAACTAGGAAGTCCTACTGAATAACTGCATTAAAAATGATGTAAAAATGTGCTAGGTCTAGCATGTCACACAGTTCAACTCACTATGTTACAAAATTCTTACTGTTATATAAAAGTGAAAAAACTTAAAAAAAAGCTTCGATAGAGCCTTTGATTTGAACCTGTGCTGTATCTTTTTCTTTCAATAAAGATAATGAGCAAAATTATTTTATTTTAGGAAACAGGTACCAATGATTCAGTTAAGAAATTAACTAATGTCAATTAATTAATTATTAATTAATAAAATAAATAAAAATAAAGAAAAATCTACAAATAATAAAACTCATCACAGTGCACAAATATTGTTTCTGTTGAATGAGGCTTTCAGATATTTATGCACAGTGTAACAATGATATAGACATATTATTGTTCAAGCAAAAATACAAAAAAAGTGATTTTACATGGATTAGTATACTGTAAGTGTAGTTCAAGCATTTGAGTGATACTACCAGGCTCCTGACTTTGGTTTCCATCTGGTCCTAAAAAGGGAGATGGAAGCTGAACATTCCATTTTATCTGCCTATCAGATGTGTGGGTTTGGAGCCTCTCTCCAAGCTGAATGGGAAATGCTTACATGCAGTTTAGATTATCCATCCAAAATAAATTACTAGAAAAATAATCTTATGGATTGTAATACAGCGGGAAGAAAGTATAGATTTGAAGTTGTGACAGAAAAAAAATATATTTCCACTCTCCACCTCAGCACAAACACATTTGATGCTCCCAATGGCAAGCATTGTGTAAAATTTTTCAAACTCATAAAATACTACACAATCAAAAAGAATGTCAGTTCATTATGAATGTCACACACATTAGAAAAATGTTCACAAATGTAACATACAGTACCTGTATCTGTGTACAAATGTTAACAAATAGCATCATTACTGTTGTAATAATAAGTGCAGATATTGTACACACATCATTACTGCTATTGTGACAGCTGTCTTTTAATAGGACATGTTATTTTTAGTTTTCACTGGGATCCCTGTTCTAAACAAGATTTCTCAGACAACTTAAAAACATATTGTCTACTGTTCTTGTTGGATATAGTATTATGGGATCACTGAAGTTCTAAAAGTCTAGTCCTAAATCGTTTTGTATCAAGCTTGCACTTGTTTTGTTTATAGACAGAACATATCGTACTTTTAAATACATTTAAAATAAAGTATTGACAATATTTAAAGAATGTTAATTAAAGATGACCAACTTATAATACAGTTGTCAGACAGGCCCTTGATGAAACTGCCACATTAAAGTAGTCAAAACCACTAGACACTTTCCATGGTATAATGATCACACACGATCCCTTAAACAGGAGTGCCACAAACGGAGGTCTACTGGTTTGCAAGTATTCAAGTCAGCATGGACTGATAGCTTGCAACAATATAAGAAAGCCCTACAGTATATAGAGGTCATTCAACTTGCTACTCTGAACTTAAAGATAGCAATAGAAGTAACTCTTGCTACCTATTTAAGATAATAGCTAATCTAACAAATAAGACAGATTCTATAGCACCAACTAACTTTAGTAGTGACGATTTCATGAACTAATTTAACTATAAAATAACTATTAACTATAAAATTAACACCATCAGACTTCAAACACAATCAAATAAGCCGCAAAGAAATCTGGTAGAGACACAATATGAGCACCTGTTTTGTGTTTTTCAATTAGTTAATGAACAATTACTCAAGAAATTAATTATTAAGACAAAGTCAACCACCTGTCTTCTAGATCCCATCCCGACTCAGCTAGTCAAAGATTCCCTTGAAGTACTGGCAGGACCTACAGTATAATTAGTATAATGAACATGTCCCTTGCATCAGGCGTTGTACCTGACCAATTTAAGGTAGCGGTTGATAGACTGCTCCTTAAGAAGTCAAATTTGGATCCACAGGTTCTTGACAACTACAGGCTTGTTTCAAACGTCCCATTTCTATCTAAAATTCTTGAGAGAATAGTTGTGGCCCAGCTGCAATCGTATCTGGATTCAAATAATATACTTGAGAAATTTCAGTCAGGTTTTTGTCCAGGCCACAGCACTGAAACTGCATTAACAAGAGTCGTAAATTATATTCTGTTAGCTACTGATGAGGGGAATGCAACAGTGCTTGTGCTTCTAGATCTTAGTGCTGCCTTTGACACGGTTGACCACTCTGTTTTGTTACACAGGCTTGAGTTTGAGGTTGGCTTATCTGTAACCATCCTTAAGTGGTTTGCTTCATATTTAAGTAATCGTTTTCATTATGTTCAAATATCGAATAATTGTACTGCTTCATCAATGTCACCAGTTCAATTTGGGGTACCACAGGGATCAGTGCTGGGACCCAGTGCTGGGAATCTCTGTACATGCTGCCACTAGGTAGGATAATACGAAAACATAATAATAATAATAATAATAAATAATTGCTTACACTTATATAGCGCTTTTCTGGACACTCCACTCAAAGCGCATTATAGGTAATGGGGACTCCCCTCCACCACCACCAATGTGCAGCATCCACCTGGAGGATGCGACGGCAGCCATAGAGCATCAGAACACTCGCCTCACATCAGCTATCAGTGGGGAGGAGAGCAGAGTAATAAAGCAAATTCATAGATGGGGATTATTAGGAGGCCATGATTGGTAAGGGCCAATGGAAAATGTGGCCAGGACACTGGGGTTACACCCTTACTCTTTTCGAGAAACGTCCTGGGATTTTTAATGACCACGGAGAGTCAGGACCTCGGTTTTACATCTCATCCGAAGGACGGCGCCTGTTTACAGTACAGTGTCCCCATCACTGTACTGGGGCATTAGGACCCACATGGGCCACAGAGTGAGCACCCCCAGCTGGACCCACTTACACCTCTTCCAGGTAGCAACCTTAGTTTTTCCCAGGAGGTCTCCCATCCAGGTACTGACCAGGCTTACACCTGCTTAGCTGCAGTGGGTAGCCAGTTGTGAGTTACAGGGTGATATATACATGGCAAATATACATTTCGTTTACTCCAAACAAAAACTCTTCTATTATCACTTTAGTTAATTGCATTAATGAAGTAAAGACTTGGATGTGTGAAAACATTTTGTTACTTAACTCTGATAAAACTGAGGTTCTGTTGTTTGGAGGAAACAATACTGATAGGACTACTATAAATTCAGCACTTAACTCAGAGGATTTAAAAAATTGCCTCAAAGACTCAGCACGTAACCTAGGCGTCATATTAGACACAAGGCTCTCATTTAACTCTCATGTTAAAACAGTATCTAAAACATGCTTCCTACAGTTAAGAAAAATTGCAAAACTACAGCAGTTTCTCTCCACTCAAGACACAGAGAAATGTATACATGCTCTTGTATACAGCTGATTAGGCTACTGCAATGCTCTATTATCAGGGAGCACCCACCACTCTTTCAACACCTTACAGCGAATTCAGATTGCAGCAGCTAGAGTTGGTACTAGGAGCAGAAAGTACGACCATACAACCCCCATACTTAGCTCTCTTCATTGGCTTCCTGAGGTACATGTACATGCCGTTGTGTGTCTGAGACTGAAGATAGAAAAAGAGCTATAGAAGACCTGAGACTGAAGAAAGAAATAAAAATACAGAAAGACTTATGACCAGAGAAGGAAACTGAATAGAATACCTGAACTACTAGAAAATGAATGGAGCAAGTGTTAGGTAAGCCCTTCTTGTTTTTTTTTTATTTAAATGGTGTTTTCATTAGAAGAGGAAATATAAATTTACAATTGGGAGAAGATCTGCCCCTGGTATTTAATGAGGAAACTTTGAAGTCATTTAGGAGCTTAAATTAGACCTAGGTTTATTTTTCTTGTTTTGTTCATTAATAAAATAAATACTGTTAACTGACCACTCCATCTATAAGTGTGTCTGTGTGCAGAGATCTGCCTATTTTGTGTGTCAAAAGATTACTATGTCCCCTGTGTCATTACAGTAGGTACCGGCAGATGTTTACAGCTGTGTCAACAGTTGAGTATAGTTAAAGATGATTTCATTAAGTGATTTTTATAACTGATTTGGTGATCTATTTTAGCTACTGATTAAATTAAATGAATATGACACCAAAAATTTAGAGCAAGATTCTGAACCAATAAAAATAGTCATATTACACAACGTCATAAACACAAGATACCCTACACATTAAAAACATAGTAAGATGACAACACATATTTAAGATGTATTTATGTGAATAACATATCTAAAAAATATACACTTCAAAAATAAATCATCAATGTAAACCTGTAGAAATCAGTCACTATACAATCTGTAAAATGACAAAATATAACTTATAATTTAAAATACTCTAGAATGACTTAAATAATTCATAATCACTATGATATGACATTATACACAATTAATATAATATATATATATATTTACTGTATATTTACATTAATATATTTTCTATCAAACTACTAAACATACTATAAAAATAAACAACAAAATCAAAGAAATCCTAGCTCTTAGTATGACCTCCTGACTAACTCAGAGTTTCCTTTCTAAATACTGGGGGCTTACCTGCTTCTGGTATGTTTTTCCCCAAAAAATAGTTTGTCAGAAAGAAAAAAAAAATGTCTTTCCACATTCACATTACATATGTCCTTGTTAATTTTATATTACGTTCAGTTTTTAATCTTGCTTCAGTTTATGTCCTTTATAGTTCTTTCTTACAGCCCTTTTCACTTGCCTCAAGTCTTACAGTTGTTACATTGTTTTTTCCAGCATTGGTTCTAGCTGTGGTCCATTTCATTTAATCAGATTCAAAATAGTATAACACCTACAACAATACACAGCATTTGGAGTGTGGCAACTTCTCCTCACAGTGTTTCCCAAGCTTCAGGTGCTCAATAGTTGATTTATAATAGGCTGGAGCAGGCCACACAGCTGTTCTCTGTTCCAGCAATTGCATGTTAACAACATCTTTCATGCTGGCATTCTGTTGCGCCCATCTTAATAAGTATCCAGGAACTACATAACTTGTAACAGGGTTCCTGTCCGGAATTTGGTGAAATGACATGCAGCAATCGCTGACTCGGGTTAATACCTCTTCTTGTAGGTCAGTGATGACCTACAAGAAACAATTGGGAACAATTATTCTCCTTGAAAAGTATTTATCGGAATTGTAGAAGAAGGATTTTTTTTCTCCTCTTAGGAGGGAAAAGAAAAGAGAGCTTAACTACAGAACCTGGACAACGCTCTGCAACAAACGCTGAACAGCCATGTGAGCATTTAATATAGGTGCCACTATTAAGAGGAGCAGCTGCCAGCAATGATGTTGCTATTACATTCCTATGTGGCTGTCAGATAGCTGAGGACTCAGCCCAATTCTTGGCCCAAGGATACCCTCAAGTAGTGGTCAGTAGATTTAAAAATCAGAAAATGACTGCTATACTACAGACTCTTAAGGGAAAGTAAGCTCTCTGAAGATGGTCCCCCTACAAACGGCACAAATGAGGAAACCCATTTGATTAAAACAATAGTGCAATTTGTTTTGGTGTGATCTTCTTGTGAATCATAATTGTAATTTGCATTCACAACTGTAACAATATTTTTCATGTTTCACTCACATGTGTAACAATCATGATAACGTTCATGACAAATGAAGCTTACTTATTTTAAAGAGGTCTTTGCTGGAGATGCAGAAAATATATCAGAAATCATTTCAACTCTAAATACTGGGGTCAAATCAAATATCACAATTAAGAGATCTGGTTGTTATGATCTTATGAAAAGAAAGGCACTATACTGAAATGTAAAACGCCCACCCCACCGGACTCAGAAAACACACTGCACCCATTGTTTACATCCAGTAATTAAAAGTACAGAGTGTGATAGTAACTGTAAACTTTCTTGTAGACAGTCATGCGATTACCCTAAAAAACAAAGCACTATATCTCAGTATCAAAAGCACAAATCCTACTTTCATCGGCACAGACCAGCTCAAGTGGAGCACTAATGAAGGTAGTGGGTTTCAGTGATCGCCCCGCCCTGACTGAGCAGTCTCTACCCTGTGCACAGACATTGTTGCAGCTCAGCTCGATGCTGTGGGTTTCAGTGAGTACCTTGCCCTGACCGAGCAGTCACTACCCTGTGTATAGACTTTGTTCCAGTTCAGCTTGATGCTAACCGGACAATCCATTTGAGGGAATCGATTGTCAGCACTAAGTTTCTCTCTCTCCCTGATGCCTCACATTGTAACAAGGATGTTTTTGTAGGAAGTGGTGAAGAGGAAAGTGAAATATATGACATATATGAACTCCAACTACAGACAGACACATCCCTCCTCTATCCTCATGGTAAATGGACAATTAAAGACATTAAAGAACTACTTGGGACAAAATTGATTGTGTTACATACCTCAAAAATACTACAATATCCATACACTATGTTTTCTCAGATATAGTCAGACTATTGTAATAATAATAATTTCAGATGATAAGATTTTCATGTTGAAAACCCCAAATTAATTATATATAGATGTATAACATAATATCAAATATTGTCACTATTTTTACCTTCTAGACAATGTGAGAAAGGCCGTTATTTTAAAGGTGTAAGAACACATTTAGATTATTATGCATTATTGGTGCTGAGATTAATCAGAGGTACTGTATTTACAGCCTAAAAAAAATAACTAACAGTGAAAGGCTACATTACTTCAAATTTTTAGAAAGTTACATAGAAGATAAAAGAATTTAACCTTTTTAGCCTTGAAAACAGGACTTCTTGGTGACCTGATTCAAGTATTCAAAATCCTCACGGCATTGACCAAGGCCGTGCCTCAATATCCATACTCGCAGTCTTCATATGGCCATTCCCATAAAAGAACAAGCAAAGATTTGTTCCATTCTGAAAAGAGAAGGAAAGAAAGCCTTCTTCGGTTGTCAAATGGGTTTCTTCTTCGGGTGTGGAAGGCTCCATAGCCGAAACGTTGTGTTTCTTTTCTTCCCTTTTCCACATGGAAGAAACCTTTACATGTTCCTTTGCAGCCTATGCATGCTGACGCAGCTACCTACTTGAGCTACTGTACATCCCCATAAAGGTCTCCAAGAGCTAAGATATCCTTAGGATTCTAATTTTTGTTTCACAGGGCTGCTCATAAGTGCACCCAATGAGCCCTTTATGTACTTTTTTTTAAGTCCACATCAGACCAGACTTCACTGAAAGATATTACCCAAAATTTCTTACAAAATTGTAACATTTCATGAGCTCATCAATCAAAGCAGAGTGAAGATGACACGAAGAAGAAAATATTCAAATGTATTTTTTTCAGTTTTAAAACTCATTTTACATAAAACACACTATTTAATAAGGCTGCAATAGATTCATAGGTAGGTACGAAGTGTACATAAAGCTTTACTCATTGTGAATCATGCCCCCTGAACAAAAATGAACATGTTATGTTCTCATGTATTTAATTGTATAAAGCTTTAAATAAATAGAGAAAATGACTGCCCTTAGCCACTGCAAATAAAAGTAGCAACAACAGGGAGTGTATGGAGCGTGAGCAGTAACCAACAAGTGATGTCATGCGAGGGTGTCCCAATACCCTTTTTACAACAGTGCTACCTCCACACCTGCTCTAGAGATGCAGCCATTCAAAGTGCGCGGTACAGACACGTACCGGAGGTAATTGGCTACGGTGTCGCGCACTGTGACGCACGATGACGCGCGGTACGTGATTGGTTGACCGACAGGGGCACTCGTGGTCTGTTGGTCTGTCGTAGAAAGATTTACAGTAAACTTCTTTACTGTGCCCATTGTAGTATTGAATATTTATATGTAATTTTACCACTGAAGGGAAATCTAAGTAGCTGAGCATAAAAAGAATAGGAGCATACTACAACGTGTGTGAAGGCCATAAACGATATTAATTTTGGAACATAAACATACAGTATATGGCTGGTCTCGGTAATTAATAACGATATAATTATATTCATGTACCGCAACACAAGAATAGTACACTCTGTACATTGCATGAAGAGAGAGGTGAAACAGCCCTACACAGCCCTGTCGCAGTACACGAATATAATTATATCTTATTAATTTCTTTAGATACGCAATTCTTTTAATACAGTCTTTGCTGTGCTCTAGTGGATCCTTGTGATATTTCGAGCTCTGGTTGAATGATAAGTGTCGCAGTTTAAATAATTTTCGTAGTTAGAAATTATGAAACGCTCTGTTAAAAGCAAGGGCGTTTTTATGTCCGTTGCAGTTTTTTTGCAACATGAATATAATTATATCGTTATTAATTTCTTTAGATACGCGATTCCATATTATATTCCCTTTTATTCAAATTCTAAAAGTATGCTTGTTGACTCTGGTATCACGTTAGTTAAAGACTTCGATGCTTAAAATGTTTAGGGAGAAATGGAATACTGGTGTGTATGTTTTCTTTAAAGTACCGAGACCAGCCATATACTGTATGTTTAAGTTCCAAAATTAATATAGTTTATGTCCTTCACACGCGTTACAGTATGCTCCTATTCTTTTTATGCTCAGCTACTAAGATTTCCCTTCAGTGGTAAAATTACATATAAATATTCAATACTTAGACGGGCACAGTTAAGACATTAGATATACATATACATACTGTATACAGTACAGTTTGCATACGGTAATATGTTTATGTTCCTAAATCAATCTCTTTTATGAGCATGTGAAAGGCATGGTGAATCACTGTACTTTGCATGATTGGAAACAAATGCGTGACTGCGAAATGCTGTGGTGTTACTTTTACAAAGACGGTCAATGAAAAAAAGAATGTGGACCAGGGCAATACTTTGAGTTTACAGCTTGTCCAAGGTCATTCATTATTAATACTATTAGTAATATCTTCCTTAAAGACTTTGATGGTGACAGCTCAAACATGAGAGGTTGAGCTTTATTAGCTCCACCTTGCGGAAATTCCGGATACTATTATTTTGCTTGCGGTATTATAGGAGAATTTACGGTAACTAGTGGTATTTACCGGTAACTCGCGGTAGACTGCGTAAAGCGCACCGGAAAATAATGCGGTATCGCCCGCAAATTTTGAATGGCTGCATCTGTATATTACAAAAGTAGTACCCGTACTGCATCTACCCACAAGCTACGGTACATGATTGGCTGGCTAAAATGACCGACAGGGGCATCCGTGGTACATTGGTCGGTATTGGAAAGATTTAATCATTTAATCTCTTTACTGTTCACATTTTAATCCGCTTAGTATTGAATATTTATATGGAATTTATATGAAATTTTAGTAGCTGAGCATAAAAAGAAGAGGAGCATAACGCATCTGAAGGTCATAAATGATATTAATTTAGGAACATAAACATATTATGTAAACTGTATATTGCTGGTATTGGTATTTTAAAGAAAAAATACACGCCAGTATTCCATTTCTCCCTAAACATTTAAAGCATCAAAGTCGTACATGTGGTTATTTCAAAACATTTTTACGTGCTCCTTCTGACCATAGTACTGTACGTTTATATACTTTGTGAAAATTGATCATTTTAACCTTTTCTGTGAATACAATCGTTATCGGATTAAACAAAAGCATACTTTTAGAATTGGATTAATAGGGAATATAATATGGATTCAAGTATCTAAATAAATAACAGTATAACTATATTAATGTACTGTTGCACAAACAACAAATAAACATTTCTTTGAAAAACTAAAATAGCAAATATTATTGGCATTATATTGACATTTTTTATATTTCTAAATATCACAACATGTTCGTACTGTATGTACACAGCAGTACCGCAGGGTGTAGGGCTGGTTGTGCCAAATTTAACTCCACAAAGTCTCTATGTCTATATTGTTTGTAAACAAACCGGTTTCACAGGTATTTGCAAAGTAGAACAAGGCAAGTCTTCCAATGAAAGACAGTCCACCTTCCCCGCACTGACAAATGTTTTCTTAGAAAAACACATTCACAGCGCGAAGCTGTGTCAGTCTTCTGTGTAAAACAAAATCGGTTTGAACACCATGGGTGCTGTTTTTAATAAGTTGCTGAGTAAAGAATAGGAATTTTCCTGCTGTCAGCAGTATTGTGTGTATAGTTTAATGTACAGGCTGTGAAAAGTTTCACAAGTAGAGGTCTTTAAAATTAGGCTGGGCAAACTATTTTTTTAATTCTTAAAAAATAAATAAAAAACGAGATATAATGATGTGTTCCTGCTTAGACATTGCACAACTTTAAAGGCTATAAAACAGGTTTCGATGGTTAATAACCACTTTTTATGCGTGAAAAATTGGTGATTTTTCTTCCTTGCGATCAGCTTCTAATCTCTGTGTATGCTGTAAGGTTTTTACTTCTTAATTAAATGTTTAAAATACACAAATTTCATAAAAATACTACACGTTTCGAATAGAAAAAATCTTATTCTGTTGTCTTCCTGGTATGTAGAACAGATCAGCAAGTCTTTTTTCCCCAATTAGAGGCTCTGAAAACAATGTGCCGCCCACTGCACTGCGTCAGAGGGGGAGGTGGCACCGAGAGGGAGGAAGCACGGAGCTCAGTATTGCACAATGGCTGTAAAGCACCAATTGCATCTGCGTTCATAACTTAGTGTTTAAAATTAAACGTAAATAATTTTCTTTGACTACTAAGTCCCTTATTTATCTTTAAGCACAGGTTTATTTTTTTATACCATTTTTAGACAAAGCAGGAACTTATTGTACTTTCTAATGACATTACACATGAAAAGATTACAGATTTTAATTGTTTTTAATTTTGTTATACATTTTAGAAAAGTTTCATCTATGCATACACTACAAAACTATTCTCGATTGTATTTCTGAATACTATGTATAAAAAAAACGTGCAGCTTACTCAACGATTCTAAGATGATCATGAGGAAGTGTATTGCATGTCTAATGGTCTAATCCCATTTTCTCCATTTTGATTTAAATCGCAAACACATGTTTAATTAAATGCCTTTATTGATTCACAATCTGACAATGCAATGTAAATCGTTATCTTTGCATTCTAAGTCCTTTAATTCACATTAAGCATAGCTCACTATTTAGATCTATTTTTCATACCATCGATAAACAAAGCAGGAGCGTATACTACTTCCTCATTGGATCAAATGTGCAAAGATCAGAGTGTAATCATTTTTTTCAGCACATAACATTTTTTGTTAACTATATACCTTTTTAGTTATATTTTATTAAATCAATCTCAGGATATCTGGTCTCAAAAGATAACATAGCCACATGATGTCTTTACACACAGCTGACATAGTTCTCAGGGAAATGACAGAGTGACCTCTCCTGGAACAAATGGTCTATACAGCAGAAGGGGCATCTTGTCACGCAAACCATATATAGCCATAATGCAAGTAGAGATTAATGTGGGAGTGTATCTTGTATTATTTGCTTCACTGTATAAAAGAGCACTGTAAGCACTGTCTTTAAGTCTTGTGCCATAAGACTTCCATATGCATATGGAAAAAGACGACTTCCAACATACAAACGCTCAGCTGATGCCGTTTTTCTGGCACAACAATTGTGGCGCTGCAAACAGGGTACTCTCAGTGACGGAACTCCGACGGAGCAGTGGAGGGGAAAAGCAAGTTGCCTCTACTTTGAAAAGGCAAGAACTCCTCTTTATAAAAGTCCCTTCTCCTCTCCTCGACTTCAAATAGAATTTCCTGTTCTGCAGTGAGTACAAAATAATGTAAAGAGCTGAGGTGTGTGTGTGGACATATGGAAAGTCCTAGGCAAACCTTTTTCAGACCGGGTCGAGACAGAGCAATTGTCTTTGATAGCATTCTGCCCATTCTGTGTGGTAAAACCAGGAGTAAGGCACCTGGTGTGCGTGACATTTTTAGACCTGGTCGACACAGAACAATTGTCTTTGATAGCATTCCGCCCGTTCTGTGCAGTAAAACCAGGAGAAAGGTACCTGGTGCGCGTGGATGCTCTTGCATCAGTAAGTGCTACAGCACTTTATCGTCAGCCGTTGTTTCAGGTGTTGTACATGATACATGGATGAAGTAAGGCCAAGGGTGGCAACTTGGTCTGCACTTGAAGGGGAGCAGGGGATAGTAACTCGGTTTGTTAAAGCTAAGGATAAGAACTTGGTCTGCGTGGTTCAGTTGCTTACCCAGCAGGCCTTGCACATGTGTGAGGCGAAGGTTAGATAGAATGGGTTGGTGTGAAGACAAATTAATAGAGGTCTCTGACGGGGTGTCAGAGAAAAAGAACCCTAGTGAATGTGAAAAAAAGCTAAAAAAGAAATATGGATTGTCAGACAGTATTTGGTCTGAACAAGAATGTAGGAAAGTGTATGAACACTGGAGTAAGAACAAACAGAAATTGGTTTAGTTTTAGGGAAACATTTGAGGGCTCTGCAAAATATTAGTGAAAAAACAGAATGGGACAAAAATCAGAAGTCCCTGACAGACAAACTTAAAGCAATGGCTGAGAGGAATGTGACCTTATGCTCTAATAATGAGAAAAACGAAAAATATCTCAAAGAATGTAATGAGGAATTTGAAAACCTAAAAAAAAAACTGGAAAAGTGTCATAATGCCGGCATAGTGCCTAAACTATATCCAGATCTAAAACCATTACAGGGCAAAACATGAGGATTGGGATAAACACCCAGATTGGCCTTATCCCGATGGGGAATTTGATTGGGGTGACACATGGTATGATCAGGATAGAGACGGATCTGAGCCACCTCCGTCGGGAAAAAACATATTTGCGGAAAGAAAGGATAAGGTATATAAGGGTTTACAAGGATCACCTTTCACAAGAGGACATCCCCTATTCATAGAGGAAGGAGAAGAGGTAGCAGAGGAAGGTAGCAGTAGCCAACGAGTGTCAGAAGACGGAGGAGGGGATAAAACATATAAACCCAAGCCTGAGGATATAGATCGCTGGGCTAAGGAGGTACCTCACCCTAAGGCAGGAAACATGGAGTGCTCTACACAAATTAAAAGATACATACAGTAATAAACCTGTAGAGGCAGCTATGATTCTAAGGAGGGTATGAGAAAAGAATCTCTGGATTTATATACAAAAGAACTAATCTTACATTGTGCAGCTAATGCTGTCCAAGTTCCCCAGTTGTGGGACACAGGAGCACAATTGTCTTATTCATTGACTAAAATATCAAAAGGTGTGATATAAAATTTTCCAATGGGTGGCAAGAGGCTACAGGGATTGGGGGCAAAGGATTTGTTTAAAAGGGACTCAAGCTGTGACAATATGTATGGGAAGCACTATACAGGTTCAAATATAGATATGGGTGGGAGACACATGTTGATGGTATTCTGATTGTTTCCCTGACGATTGAATCCATAAGGCCGAGCTACTTCAAGTATTAGATCTTCTGACAAAGAAAAGACATAAAGCCAGTTATAAAGCACAAATCGGTTTTCTGTGATCTATCTGAGACAAAAGATTAGTAAAGGACAAAGGGAACTCACTGAGGATAGATCTTAGGCTATTCTAGGGTTTCTATTACCAAAGATTGTGAAGGAATTGTGATAATTCCTGGGTCCATGTAATTTTAACAGAGCCTGGGTAGATTCCTTCTCAGAACGAGCTTAACTGGTGACGGATTTGCTTAAGGGGGTGTAGTGCAGTCTAAGGACAAAATTGCCTTGACCCCTGCAGCAGAAACCGCTTTTAATTATGTGAAACAAGCTCTTTTGCAGATGGCCATGGAATGAATTGCCTTAGATGGATCAACTGTTTTTATGTCTATATGTGAGTGAAAGAAATGGGTACTGGGCTGCTGCGCTGGTGCAGGAGCATGGAGGTAGGCATTGCCTGGTGGGTTATTCAGAACCTCTCGATGCAGTGACTAAGGGGCAGGGGCTATGTTTAAGGGCTGTGCAGGCTACCTGCCAGGCTGTACAAGCTATGAATAATCTGGTGATTAGACCAGCAGGCCAAGCTCATAGAAGCTTATAAATATAAGAAAGATCCAATTGTAACTATTTATGAAATTATGGAAAAACAGGGACTTCCTGACAGCTACCAGGACTTAAGTCAAAAACACTAAGCTAGTGTCAGAGTTATTGGAAACACTGTCTCTTCCAAAACAAGTATCTTTGGTAAAATGTAAAGGTCATAACAAGGAAGACTCCCTGGTGGCCAAAGGAAATGCTTAAACAGATGCGGCAGCCAGGCTAGCTGCCATGAAATACGGGTGGCCAGATCAGGAATCAGAGATATATTTGAGATCATTAGCCTTTCAGCCTTTCAGAAAGAAGCCCCGAAAGAGGAAAAATGGGCATGGTTGGAGAGAAACATAAGTTTGGGGGGGGGGGAATGGTTTGTGGCAGTGCAGAAAAACACTGGTCATTTGAGGTGATCACCAGACATCCCATGAGGCTACCAGACACACCAGACTTATCCAAAGGGAGTCTAATAATTGATTGTTTGTTGCAGTATTGACAAACTCCTAACAGAAGCAATACAAGGTGCCAGAAAGCAGGTGTCGGAAGGCTGGGGACCGCCGAAAGAGGACACGACCTGATTCGAGGAGAGTGGGTTTGGATAAAAAATATCCCATTTCAGACACTACAACGCATCCAGAGGGCTCCTTCCAAATTCTCTGGACAACCTATCCAGAAGTTTGAATAGAAGGATGGGACTGGTGGATTCACGCATTTTCGACATGCACCACAACCTGCAGGAGATCGATGAAATGTTGATATTGCTGTGCTAAATAAGTGTAACTAGGGATGTCTTAGAAACTTACGCATAGCACCACATGGACATTGGAGAGCATGTCGTTAATACATTCTTGGATCTCTCTTACCAACTGGCTCGAGATTAACAAGAGTTCATGTTGGGTGTGTTTAGCCCCAAGTATATGAGAGGGGTGGTTTCCCATGCCTTACAATTGCCCATGCCTTACAATTTATTAGACTATTTAGGGGCTTTGTTGAAACTGGGTAATATAAGATGGTGGGGTAGTAATGATACTTCAGATTGTAATTTTCTTAAATGGTTAAGGGACCATGAGGTTACACATACCAACGTCTCCAACTTTTATTTGCCTACTGTTCAAAAGAATGATAAAAGGTGGAATAGAAAGAATAATGCATACCCTTGGCTATCTACTAAATAGAAGGGGAATTGTTATTAAGGCTTTGGAGTACCACATGTGCGAATACAGACACATAGCCCATTCTCTACAAATCACTCCAGAATATATCCTAAGGGCTATTACCTGTATTCAGGTCATTCAGGTCACAATATCTAATAACTATTTTCATACTAACTTGTATTAGATCCATCTGCACTAAAGCTACTACTTCAGTCCTGACCACACGTTTAGGATACCAGAAAGAATCATGAAATTCACCCACAAATAATACATCAGTAATCACATAATACATTTAGAAAACAATTGGCTAATCGCAATATTTTCTAAAGGGGGGACTGAGGGAAATAACTAAAAGTTCTTACTAAACATTTGTATTATATCTTGTTAACTGTGTAACTGTGTAACTGTCTCAGGATATCTGGTCTCAAAAGATAACATAGCCACATGATATATTTACGCACAGCTGACATAGTTCTCAGGGAAATGACCGAGTGACCTCTCCTGGAACAAATGGTCTATTCAGCAGCAGGGGCTGCTTGTCACAAAAGTTGGCAGTAAAGAATATATATGTAATGCTCAGCTTTTTAGAATGACCATATATAGTCACAATACAAGTAGTGAGTCATGTTTTAGTGTATCTTGTATCATTTGTTTCACTGTATAAAAGAGCGCTGTAAGCAGTAAGTGCCGCACAACACAAGACTTCCATATGCATATTAATAAAGATGACTTTCAACACACAAATGATGCCGATACCGTTTTTTCTGGCACAACACTTCTTTTGGAGTTTCCACTTGGAAAATGTTCTTTTTCATTCTGGCTTGTAAATGGTAGCTCTCTTTCTTCATCTGCATCAGGAAAAACTTACAGGTAGCTGCAGCATCTTCTGCTTCCCAACAAACTATCTCCTGCTAGTGCTGCTAGCCACTAGTAACACAACCTGTTTGCTAATGTTCTGTAACACACATCATACATGATTCTCATCCACTTCATTCAACATCAGTGTTCCTCTACTGGATATCTGAGTCTACTGAATCAAAGAAGCTCAAGTTTGCATCATACATGCTTCTCAATCACTACTTATCTAAATCTATTTAATCAAACATGCTCAAGCTGCTTTATACACACTTCTCATTCATTCCATGTTACATGCATATTCTGCTCCTTTCTGGAAAAACTGCAGCTGAACTGATTTACTCAAAATCTGTATCTGTCTTAGGGATGGATCCTTTTAGAGGAGTGATCTCTGACCACCTCTGTCATTTCCTTAGCCAGGCCAGTAAACATCAAAGTGTTAAGAACACTGTCATTTTATATTTGTTGGCTTCTCTCTTCATAAGAAATTGACCAAACTACAAAAAACAATGTAATAGACTTCTTCAGAATTAACAGCAAACTATAAATTATACAGATGGAGCCATTCAAGGTACAAACCAGTACTGCATGCAACTACCTACATCATACCATCATCATGGTGCATTGGTCAGTAGTGAAAAGATTTAATCATTTAATCTCTTTACTGTGCACGTTTCAATCTGCTTAGTACTGAATATTTATATGGAATTTTACAACTAAAGGGGAATTTTAGTAGCTGAGCACAAAAAGAAGAGGAGCATAACGCATCTGATGATCATAAAAGATATTAATTTAGGAACATAAACATATCATGTAAACTGTATATGGCTGGTATTGGTAGTTTAAAGAAAGATACACACCAGTATTCCACTTTCTCCCAAAACATCTTAGGCATCAAAGACTTACATGTGGTTATTTCGTAAACATTATTACGTGCTCCTTCTGAGCATATTAAGTTTATATACTTTGTGAAAAGTGATAATGTTTTAACCTTTTCTGCAAATACGTTCTTTATTGGAGTAAACAAAAGCATATTTTTAGAATTTGATAAATGGGGAATATAATATGGAATTGGGTATCTAAAGAAATTAATAATGATATAATTATATTCATATACTGTAGCTCAAACAGTAGTATAAGACTTTCTGCGGATATGTGTACGTCCGTTTCACTACTTTCCATGTGACTGCATCTGTGGTGCGATGGCTTAAGTGTGTGCTTTATAAACCTGAGGTCCAGTGTTCAAACCCAGCTATTCCCATTAGTTTTCTTTTAACAAATAAACATTTCTTTGAAAAACTAAAATAGCAAATATTATGGACACTATAGTCATTTATTAATAACAACGAATAATTTTAAACTGCTACTGATATTATTTCTGAGAATAAATATTATCGACACTATATTGTTATTACAAACATGTATGTAATGTCGGTTATACAGCATATGCATTACTGAAACTAAAGGTTTAGCCTTTGTCAATATAGAATATATATTTATGTAAACTATATACCCAATACTGCTGACAGCAGGAAAATTCCTATTCTTTACTGAGCAGCTTGTTAAAAACAGCACCGAACTGATTTTTTACACAGAAGACTGACACAGCTTTGCGTTGTGAATCTCTTTTTCTGATAAAACATTTGTCAGTCTGTCCGTGGGGGGAAGGGGGACTGTCTTTCATTAGTATTCTGTCTTTCATTAGTATTCTTTTCTAGGTTTAGCTCTGTCATCACATATTCTCCTGGATCCAAGAACATTAAGGCCGATGCTCTCTCCCGCCTCCACGACCCTCCTGAAGCAGAGGACAAGTCTGAGCCCATTATCCATCCCAGCAAGATTCTCGCGGCTGTCAAGTGGGACATTGAAGACCAATGTCAGACATGCCCTGGTTGGTGAAATGGTCCCTCCCCAATGCCCTCCGGACAAAAATTTTGTCTCCAATCCCATCCGCTCAGCAGTCCTTCAGTGGGGTCATGACTCCCATTTCACCGGTCACCCTGGCCCCCTTGAATTAATTTCAAAGGACTTTTGGTGGCCGTCCATAAAAATCGACGTCGCCAAATACAGATGCAGCCATTCAAAATGTGTGGGGTATTTCGCGGCATACCCCGGTGGGCGTGTCGCGGTATCACGCAGTGTCACGCGTCATTTGACGCGCTGCCGGAAACTATCTGGCGTCACCTTGTAAAACCGCCAGGGGGAGCTTAACCTCTCTTGTACAGCGTTTGAGCTTTTAATTTTGAACTGTGTATTACAGCATGTTAATCATCAGTTGGTATATTTTATGAAAGCAAGATTGCTCAGTTGGACAAAGTACACAACCTACCTTTATCAGAAATATTTATGCATCAAAGCCTTTACTGAAGATATTACTAATAGTATTAATAATGGATGACTTTGGACAAGCTGTATACTCAAAGTATAATTTATTTAGCTCATTTGTACAAGCACTTGGAATCTGTCCAAGCCATACTTTGTCAGGCATTTTGTTTTACTTCAACGGGCATAAAAACTTCCTTGCTTTTAACAGGGCGTTTCATAATTTCTAACTACGAAAATTATTTAAAATGCAACACTTATCATTCAACTAGAGCTCAAAATATCACAAGGATCCTCAAGAGCACAGCAAAGACTGTATTAAAAGATAATTGTATGTATCAACGCTTTCTTTTCCGTATACCAGATTTTATGGAACCACTTCATAAGGGTGTCAGCCAGTCAGATTCCAGGAATCGGTACTTTAAAGTAAAAAATACACACCAGTATCCCATTTCTCCCTAAACATTTTAAGCATCGAAGTCTTTAACTAAAGAGATACCGGAGTCAACAAGCATACTTTTAGAATTTGATAAATAGGGAATATAATATGGAATCGCGTAGTATCTAAAGAATTTAATAATCGTATGATTATATTCGTGTACTGCGACAGGGCTGTGTAGGGCTGTTTTGCCTCCCTGTTCCCCTGTAGCCTACTGGTCTACGTGCCTGTCTACCAACTCACGGGTTGTGTGTTCAAATCCAGCTGGTGCTAGACTTTTCTTTTAACAAACATTTCTTCGAAAAAATAGAATAGCGATATTATGGACAATCAATTGACTTTTATATTTCAAAATATCGCAACATGATCGATTCTAAGTCATTTTTGATAACAATGAATAGTCACCTTCTTCCCTTCTGACAACGGTTCCTGCTTCTATTGTGTGTGTGTGTGCAATAAAGTAAATTTTTATAGAGAAATGGAGGCTGGACAGTATGCGTTACAATATAAACATTTATTTAAATCGTGTTCTGATTTAAATCGCAAACGCGTGTTTAATTATGTATTCAGGCTAATGCATTTCTACATTTCTGTATGAACCAGTTTAGAGGTTCATACAGAAAG